>NW_027526117.1:0-169276 GCF_052094955.1 Ictidomys tridecemlineatus
GAGGCTGTGCAGGAGGGTCAGAAGTTCAAAGAGCCTCAGAAACTTATGGAGACCCTCTACCCAAGTAAAAAGGCCTGGGAATGTGTCTCAGTGCTTAAGTGCCTCTGGTTTTAATCCGTGGTACAAAAATAAATCATTCAATAAGGAATTATAAAACTGAGAGTCTATGAAGGTGATTTCAGAATCAGCCAGTTTCAACCCAAGCATCAATTGAGAGCGGGCTCAAGACCAGTGGAGGTTTGTGTATAACAAAAGTCAAAAAGAAGAACTAGCTGGGTGCCTGGAACACCTAGGTGTGACAGCATGTTTGCATTATGGCAGGAGAATGTCAGTGATGCTGGCTGTCTCCTAGATTTTGAAAACTTTGTTTTCATTATCAGATGTGGCATCTATTTTTGAATGCCTAGTCCAGATAAGGTGTTGACTAGCACAGGCAGAAGCATGACCAAAATGGTATGTGTCTGTTAGGCAGTCTTTCATGACTGTGACAGTTACAAAGAAAGGGGAGTAAGTTCTCTTTTGTCTTGGTTTCTCTACTTGCCATTCATTGAGAATTGATTTCATCTTGGGGTCCTGAACAGAGGCTGCATCTGGGCAGATAGTGTGATAGATTTGAGAGAAAGAAGGAGAAGGTGGAGGAGGAGACAGAGGACAAACTGGAGGGGGAAGAGGATAAAGACATAAAGAGGAGGAAGAAAAGGAAGGAAAAGTAGAAGGAGGATGTGGAAGAGGAGGAGAAGGAGGAGGAGGAGCACGAAGATGAGAAGTGGTGAATGGGCAAGAAAGAAATCTTGAAATATTAATATAGGAACAAGAAAAAGACCCAGAAATAGGACAAGAACGTGCAGGACAAAAAGAACCAGAAGTAGAACAAGAACCAGAATAAAAATCTAAAACAGAGAGATCATAATGAGAAACGAGAAAGGAGAGCTCATCTAGAAAACAATATCATTCTTCAGGGCATAGTCTTGCTGAGGTCATCTTTTTGCTCAGTGTACCTCTAATTTTACACCACCTCCCATTAGTGTATTCACCTATGGCTGGATTAATCCATTGGTGATGTGCAGCCACCCACCATCCAACGCTTCCCTGAATGCCCATGTGTGAGCATGGCTGCCCTGGGCAGAAAGGCCTAAGCACAGGAGCCTTTGCGGGGGCCAATCCTGATGCAAAGCCTAGCAGTGTCTCTTTGGCAGATCCAACCTGCACTGAGAAGTTCTGGGGCCCAAGGTGCTGTTTCCATTGCCAGGTGCTCTTTTGGTTTAGATCCTGTGCATCATCTTCCTCCAGGGAAGAATCACTGAGGGAGTCTTTGGTGGCACTGTAGCTGGATTGGAGGGCTCTCAAGTCTGTGGCGCAGGCCTGCCCTGGCAAAGACTCTCAGGGGTTGGGGGTGTCTTGTGGAATAATTCTTGAGTGTCACCTACCAATCATCTCCACCTCTCTCTGCAGAAGTCAAGGTCCCTGACCACGCAGTCATGTATCTGTCCATGAATCCGGGAATGAAGTATCATTTTATCCTGAGAAAACGCCCCACCATGAAGACAGCCTGGTTCAAGGGGAAGGAGGAAAACACCTACTTTATTCAAACTGAATTTCTGCTGATTGTCCCCTGGTGCTTACACCTAGGTGGGGAACAGACACTAGTCCAATACAATGGACTACTCATGCCCTCTTGAATTGGAGCTTTTGGGTGTTCAGGAAGAATAGATGGGAATAAAGAAGAAAGTGGTCAATGTTAAGGGGTTGATCTGAGATGAGGAGAGCAACAGCATGTCTGCTGCCATGTCTGAGAGGGTCTGTGTCAGGTGGCAGTGTGCAGGCCAAAAGTGCAGGGACAGGTATTTTGGGAGATGAGAATAGGACAGGATCTAGGTTGCAGTTTCCACTCTATGGGATCGAGGATATTGTTACACATGGGGGAGGACAGCAACAGGAGATTTTTCATGTTTCTTGAACAAGGAGCTGAGAGGATGTCTCTGCAGAATCGATATGGATGTGGAGCAAGCACACCAAATGTCCAGGTGACTGCAGGACAGGAACCCTTTCCAATGACCACCCTTGCTGGATGAGGTGCCCTACGACACCCCAGCAGCTCTGAGCCTCTGGGGCCAGGAGCTCTCGTGGCTGTCTTTCAGCACTCCTGTGTGTGGTCTTCTTCCTGAGTCTGTTTTTGGCCCTGGCAATCAGGACCAAGCCTCTAGGTTTTGTGTCTGGGCCACACCAGATGCAGCCTGCTTCCTCAAGCAGACGTGGGATCTTGGGGGGCACTGTCCCATTCCTCCCATCTTGATGGGATGAGATTGTGTTTGTATACAGGTTGTGTGCTCCTTTTACCATGAGTGGAATATGGCTCCACAAAGGGTAATGGTAGGTCCAGGCAGATCACTGTACAGGGATTGGGCTAGTGGTCCATAGGAAGAGCCCACAGGACTACCAGGAGGTCTTCCTTGGGTAGTAGTGTCTTAAGATGGTGCCCTGATATTTAGAACTGAGTGTACCTGTCCTCTTGAGTGTACCTGTCCACAGTCCTTGAATAGCCACTTCAAGGCCCATTTCCTGAAGACCTGTCTCCCATGCTGCTCCAGGTTACCTGTCAATACAGGGCTCATCATCATCCACAGGGCCTTCAAGCTACACTTCCTAAATGAAGAGAAGCTGGAAGACTGAGCTTGGCCAGATCATCTCCAACTGTCAGAGTAAGTGGGGGATTCATATGGTGGGGAGCAAGGTTAGGAAGTGGACTCAGTCAACTCATAGCACCAAAGAGTGCTCTTTGACCCAGAAGAACATTCAAACAGGGTGTGTTGGGGCTCATGCATAAAGAAAACTACGTTAATGCTGGTGTGATGTTTCCAGGTGTTACTCTAGTGTGACGCCAGGTATCCTCTCCTGGTCCTGAGCAGGCCTCCAGTGCTGACATCAGTGAGGAGCAAAGAGGAAGGCTTCCTTCCAGGGCCACTGTGGCCCAGGTCTCTCTGATAGGAAGATGGGGATGCATGGGCTAAGGATGGAACTTACAGTTTTGTGCACTGAAGCAGGGCTATTGAAAGCCTTATGTAGGACCAGGAAACCACTGCCTGGGCAGAGCATGGCCAGGATTCTAGCAAGCAGAAATGGGACTAAATTGGAAGGAAATTACAGGCTGGGAGACAGCCTGAATAGTCTGACTTTGTATTCTCTAGTTGTCTCTACCTGAGTTCACCAGAAGTGATCACAATAACCAGGTTATTATTCCTAACTAAAGTCAGATGAGGGCTTTCTCAACACATCTGACACAAAGCTGATCTGTTCATAATGCTAGTGTTTTTTTTATTTTCTATTTTTGTGAGCCAAATACCCACAGCAGCTGTGATCCCACAGCAATCTGTCCACACTGAAAACCACCATCTCTACACATTCTAGATTAAATTCTCTCATACCTTAACCTACTAAGTCTGTTTGGTTAGTAGTGTCTTATGGAAGAGAAATTCTGTGGCCTTCGTAGGCTAAGAAACTCATAGCAGAGACACATCTACCCAGAAGGGATAGAGAACAGGCTCTAGGCTAGAAGAGGGCTTCAGGAAACAGGTGTTCATAGGTAGGTGTAGCTGGCTGTCTGAACCCCATGGGGGTCATGGCATCCCTGGACCAAAGCACCGTGTTGGAGGGAAGCAGTCCCTCTGCTGGTCTTTGGAGCAATGTTCCTCAGTAGAACAGCATTTGAGATGTGGCCTCCATTCTAGGAAGCCTGGTCCACGTGGAAGTGGGCACCGACAATGGCAGAAGCATGGCTCCAATGTGGCATCTGTAACTGGTCAGCCTGGCCTCACTGTGGCTATATTTGAGGAAAATGAATTAGAGTGGAATCCTATGTTTTTCCTTCAGATTTCATAGCTTTCCATTTGGTTCTGCTCTGAGGCTGTCCATAAAGTCTTAGTGTGTGGCAGTGGGGCTCTACTCAGCTCTTGCCAAACGGGCATAGAATGGGAGACAGAGGATGAGCCTTGGGGTGAGGGAGAGAGAGAGAGATAGGAGGAGGAGAAATTCTACTTGGAGAATGAGGATTCAGTGGAGCCAACAGGGACAAGGTACTGTTGCCTAGGACACCACCTTGTTCAGGAATATGAACCATGCCCAGCCTTTCTTCCAGATCCTACCACCTCCCAGTAGTGTATTTATCTTGAATGAGAATTTCATGTTGACATCAGAGCACTCACCATCCAGTGCTTCCCTCCAAACCCACCTATGAAGATGGCTCATGTGGGGACTGAATCTTCGGCACAGGAGCCTTTTGTGGGAGATTTCAGATGTAAATCTAGTGGTGTGCTTTGGCAGATGCAAAAGGACCTGGGATGTTCTGGAGTCCAAAGCCTTTGGTAGGAACCGACATTAGGTCTGTGGAAGTGCTCTGCCTAGTTCTTCCTCAGGGAGGACTGTGGAGGCTGTCTTGTTGGTATTGGTGCTGAATTGGAGAGCTTTCAGGTGTGTGGCTCTGGCCTTTCCAGGCTGAGGCTCTCAGATGTTGGGGTGTCCTATGAGACACCTCTTGAGTGCCACCTTCTTTTCATATACCCCTCTCTTCCCAGAGCTAGAGATTCCTCACCTTGCCAATGTTTTCTATGTAATGAACCCCCACATTCAATACAGCTTTGTACTGAGGAAGAGGAACACCCCAAATGAGAAGGATAAGTAGATCCAGCCCAAACCTCCCCTTTGTGAGCATAGGAGGCTCAAGCTCTCCACAGGATCCTTCTAAGAACACTGCCCAGGTGCTGTGTGGCTGGGCAGCACTGAAGCATCTT
The DNA here is from genome assembly GCF_052094955.1 of Ictidomys tridecemlineatus. Taxonomy (NCBI): domain Eukaryota; kingdom Metazoa; phylum Chordata; class Mammalia; order Rodentia; family Sciuridae; genus Ictidomys; species Ictidomys tridecemlineatus. The sequence goes on from NW_027526117.1 coordinate 4,785, forward strand.
TTACATTTATTAATATTTGCTTCAAAATTTTGAAGTTCTAATCTGTAGTTTGACATTAGATATTTTTTATTTATTCCTTTTAGTAAACACATTCATTACTATATCATGTGTTTGTTGTTTAAACCAAGTACTTTTTAATATATATATATATATATATATATATATATATATATATATATATATATATATTCTTGTCTGATACTTTGATGATTTGAGTATATTAATTATAGCAGTGATTCTTAAAGCACACATCCAAGGCAACAGGGAGGAATGTTTCATTCGATCACAAAGAAATTTTGTTTTTAGGAATATGGCAGATGGCATTATCTGGGTCAATTTTTCAATGGGAGAAATGAAATATCAAATGCCATGACATAGAAAAATACAAGGACACACACACACACACACAATGGCTCACACACTCATTGAGAGATAGATAGTTTGAGTTGGTCTATGCTGAAATATTTTGGAGAAATTGTTCACATTTCTCCAATTTTGGAATATTTTCAATTGCATAACTTGTCTTGCAGATGAAACCCAAGTCTAAAAAGGACATGCCTGTGTGCTGCTGATGCGATTTTACACATAATCTGAAGGTCATGTCATGCAACATATTTTGTGCACCTGTGTTTTGACTGTGAACCATTCCCTGAGGTTGTGTGTGGAATTTTCTACTTGTATCATAACAATGGGAATCCATTGTTTTGATTTTGGAACATTTCTGATTTTAGTTTTTCAAATTCCAATGTTATGTAATATATATATATATATATTTATATTTAATATATATTTAATTTTTCTTTACATTGTATTTAGCAATAACATGAAATCATAAATTTATTGTGTTAAACTTTCCCCTTCTTACACACAGTAAATTAAAATACTATTAACCTATTCATGCTTATACCACTTAAAGTTACCTTTAATATGACTCTTAAGACTGCAAAATTTTGGAAATGATAGAGTAAGGACTAGTAAACCTTTTTCTGTAAAGTATCAAATAGTCAATATCTTAGGCTTTGTAGACCAAAAAGCATAAATCAAGGATATTGTGTGGGTATTTATATGCCACTAGTAAAAACACATTTCAACATTTTCTCCTTATCTCTTCACAATAAAATAGCCAGGGTCACAGGTCTTATAAAAAACAGCTGGTAGGTTGAATAGGGCTCAGGGGCCATAGTCTCTGATTTAAATCACAAAACCAATGTGTTTTTGAGCCTTCTCTGAAATTTCTTAAAACAGCCAGTGAACATGATAAGAACACTCACAGGAGGGATAGGAGGAGAGGAGAGTTGTTTGGTGGCCCGCACCCCACCTGGCCCCAGTCGGCGTTCACTGGATCCATCACCAGCGTCCTTACCACCTTTTCTTTCCAGGGTCTGGCAGTCCTGAGCACTCTGCCTGACACACAGTAGGCTTGAAAAAATGGGAGACAGTGTTTTTTCCTCACGTGCTCAAAGGAGGACATGCCAGCTTTCCAAGTACTTGGATTCCACTGTAGGATCACTCTTTAACAGGCTGAGTTTTCATTCTCTGGAAACTCTGATTCCAAAAGTTGTCCAAGGAATAAGCTGAGCATTAGTGATTTTTTTTTAAAGTTCTTGAGGAAAATCTGATGATTCCAACCAAAAACCTGTGGCTCAGAGAGAGCATAATCTCATAATTACAGAATCAACTCCAAACCCCAGATTGGATGTTTTCATGCCCTGATTTATGGTCACAGGTGGTTCTTGCCCTCTTTGTGAGTCTTGGATTCCATATGTCAGCCAGTTGTCAACCAGTGTTCATTGAGGAGCTATTAAATGGCACACTAAGTGCTAGCAATGCATGAGGAGGCAGAGGTCCTCCAACACTACAGCCTCCCTTCCTTACCTCCCTCCCTTTACCACCCCTTAGTTTTCCTCAGCCCTGTTCACCACCTGGTATCTAAAATGTGTTCTAGTTTCCCCATGAGAGCCAGAGCCTGGTAGCAGCTGGCCCACTGGTATTCCCAAGGCCTGGAACAGTGCAGGGCAGCCAGGCAGTGTGCTCAGCCAAGACCTGTGCTAACAGGGGCCGGAAGTAGGGAGCAATCTAGCTGTGGGGGCCAACTTGCCAGCCCACCCAGGGCAGGGCCTGAGTCCCAGCCTCCTCTGTCTTGGAAGCAGCAATCAAGAATGCAGCCTGGTTTTCCTCCCAGATATTTGGTCTGAAACCATGGATTTCAGCCTCGGTTCATTCATTTATAAAACTTAGAAAACACTGTAAGGATTAAACAGGATGAAGTCCCATGTGCAGCAGAAGCTCCCAAAGTAGTAGGTCTATGTGTTGGTTTCTCTTATTACCTGGAATTTTATAAACAGACCACAGTTGTAGAAGTTCTCTGAACATGTCCAAAGAGAAACTGAGTAGCCAGCAGTGTGCCTGTGACATCCTAATGACGAGGTCTGACAACTTGCATCTGCTTTCTGAAATATATTTATTGAGCTTCTGTCACATACTGGACACTGTGCTAGGGTCTTGGGACTTGGGGTAATAAGCCAGACTCAGCTTTTGCCCTCATGAAACTTACATTCTGTGTGGAACTGGTGACAGATGAGAATCACCAGAGCCAAGAATCCTACAGCACAGCCCTGAACACATGAAGGCAGTGAGGTCTATGTGGCCTTCAGGTCTGTGTCAGAGTCAGAGGTGAACTTGACGTGGAATCTAAGGAGTCAGAGGATGGTTCCCTGAGCAAGTGCCACTGGAGCCCAGATTTGGACCATGTGAAGGCATTCATTAGAAGAGAAGGAGGCTGGAGCTGGACATGGAATGAGAACAGGATGAAGGCCAAGGCCAGCTCGGAAACTTGGAGATTTCACCTCAGAAGGTGGCAGAGCCAAGCAGTCAGGGGCTGAGTCTGGTCCTTCTCCAATTTTTGTGTGTCACAGGTCCCTTGGACATCTTGCTAAAATGCAGATTCTGGTTCCAGGTCTGGGTGGGCCTGAGAATTTGCATTTCTAATAAGTTCCCAGGTGCAAGTCTGCTGGTCCATGAACTGAGTTTGGGGGAGGAAGGTTTTTAGGCCATGTCTTTGTACTAAGAGACAAAAGGGATTTTCCGAAGACCCCTCTGGATGTTATGGACCTGTCTTACCATTATCATGAAGCAAAAATCCTCTGCCTGGAACTTGTGAATTCTTGGGAAATCTCTCTCTCTCTCTCTCTCTCTCTCTCTCTCTCTCTCTCTCTCTCTCTCTCTCTCACGCACACACACACACGCACACACAGACACACATGAAGGAAGGAAGGAAAGACTGGAGGGGGACGGGGGGGAAGAGAGAGAGAGAAAGAGTTGACATCCTTGCTTTTTCCTGGTTGCTGCTGTTGATTTTTTGCCAACATTCAACTCAGCCCCAATCATAGTTAACACTGCCTTGAACAGTGCCTTTTCCCAGTGGGAACTCCATTGCCTGCGGGTTGCAACTTAGAAATTCTGGAAGGCAGTGGAGAGACAGCCCTGTGCACCCACACTTGCTTCTTTTTTTAAAAAAAAATCCTAGGCTTGCTAAAAAGAAAACACACACACACACACACACACACACACACACACACACACACACACACACAGGTTCAGGTAATCTTTGGAAAGCAAAGATAACCACGCATGAGATTGAAATGAAATCTTACAAACACTAATGCATCTCAGAGTCAGTCCTTAGAGGATTAAAGAACTTGTTGACCTTGGCTGTTGATGTCTAAGCTGAGACCCAGGTCAGAAATCTCAGCACTGCAGTCCCCCCAGGGAGGCTGGTCATGGTGGGGTTGAGATATCCGGAAGGTGACTGGGAAAAGCCAGTGGGTGGGCACAAAGGAATGCAGGTCCAGGGGTCAGGGTGATGAAAGTGGATTTGATATGTTCTCTGGTGACATTTAGGAGGACAGGTGAGAAAGAGAGCTGCTGACACACAGCCTCCACGGCACGCCTGCCAGGTACACAAGGCCTTCTAAGACCACCTGGGAGAAAAAGATGGGCCCACAGAACACTGCCCTGTGAGCAGTCCCAGAGGCTCTTGTTGAGTGTCCCCAAGCACAGGTTGAACCCCCTGCTCACTACTCCATTTAAATAAGCACTTCCATAACTTTAAATCCAAGGTGGCTCCTGTTCAGCATGAGCACCTTTCCTGGCAGCTTGTGCAGCACAGTGAGTGAGCAGCTGCTCACCAGGAGCAGTTTGGACAGGGCATTGCACATGCTTCAGCCCAAGGCAGCAGCAGCCAGGGCACAGGGCTTCCGAGACACACGGAGTTCAGCCACGAGCACATGCATGTTGCAGGGAGCGTCACTCCAAATGAGCACATCACTTCCTCATGGGCATGAGGAGCCTGGGAAAACCACCATCCAGAACAAACTGCCAGAAAACTGGCTTCTCATGCCTCAAGAGCACAGGTGTGCCGCTGAACGTGTCGGTCCAAAAGAGCAAACTGCGTCTGACTGGTTAGTCTGTGAACAATCCCAGGTCCACCGAGAGCAAGCAGGCGACCCCCAACCTTCTCACCAGCTTCCCCCCACCCAGCTGACTCTGACACCCTCATTTCTCTCCTGCATCCTTCACTCCTGACACTTGAAATTTTTTTTCAAATCCTGAGCATCTTTATCATTTTAGGGTTTTCATTTCCCATTTTGCCTAATAAATAAATGTATCAAAACCTGAAAGGAAATGAAAGTTGTAAAGAACTTTTGGCCCTAAGGGGGGAAAAAAAGATGGTAAGCTGGACTTGGAATGTGGTTCTTTCGATCCTGTTGACTTATTTAGGGAATTATATTTTCCACTCCCCATAAGCTTCTTTATTAATCTTATGCACAAAAATATACCAAAGATCTCAAAAGAATGCATCTCCTTCTCAAGACATCACACACTGTTGTTCTAGGAGTCCTTAGGCTGGTTTTGACCCTCACCATCATAAACACCCCATTAGCATTTATTGAGCACTTATTATGCACCGGGTACACATACAGCATGCCCTAGATATAACCTGTATAAAACACATGGTGATCTCATAACAGAGTGGGGGGGGGATATTTGAGTTAAGACACTAGTGCTGAGAAGTTTAAACAGCTTTTCTAAAGGGAGACAAAAAGGAAATAACAATGTGATTTTGAACCCCAGTCTGACTGACTTCAAGGCCTGGATGCTAACCCTACAGAGCAGGCAGTACAAAGCCCAGTATCCATCCCCTTGTGCTGCAAATGCCAGCTTGATTTTGCTTTGGCCGTCAACACGGCTGCCTCCTGAGGTCCTGGACATATTCTTGGCAGAGGTTGGTGGCTCAGAGGCCAGTCACTAATTATGGGGGTTGTGCAGAAACATGTGGGTTCATGGAACCTCCATATCATGTGCCAGGGTTCATGGAAGAAGGCCACTAAGCCACACGGACAATGCTGCTAGGTGGACATTGCAACCAGCATGTGCAGAGATTCTGAAGGAAAGAGTCAAGGAGAGAGCCCTGGTGCCAGCCCATCCCACGGCTCTCTTCCCAGCTGCTGAGCCAGGGCTGCACTGAGTCACCAGAAGATGCATGGTGTATGGGGTGCTACCACAGGGCTCACCCAGGCTTCTAAAGGTGCCGGGGTTGTGTACTAAGTGTGGCTTTGGAGTCAAACACACTTGGCCTCCAATGTGCACCTCATCCCTGTTTACTGTATTAGCACATTACTTAGGAGACCTCAGCCTTGTTTCTTTCTTATCTGGAATATCAGATCATTGTGTGTCCACTCCCTATTGAGAGGAAGACCAAAGGAGGTCAGGTGCACCAAGGCATTTGGGACAATGCCTGGCACAGAGTGGGTTTTCTGGAAATGTCAGCACGTCTCATGAGGACAGTTTCTGAGAGGGAAGGAAAGGGAAGGAAGGCACAGAAACACAGAGGCCCCATTAGTACCCTCAGTGAGGAGTAAAAAAGGCCAACTGAAAATGAAGAGAGCTTCACAGCACATTACTGCTCACCATTGTTGACACAGGAAATCAACACTTAGATTAGGAAACAAACATACACAATGAGCCCTAGTTCCTGGACAGCCGTGGATCATCTTCACTCACCCATTGATTCTTTCACCCTTCATTTTAGCCAGGCATCATCCAGCCTGCCATCTACCCATCCTTTCATCCAGCCAGCCTGCCACATAGTCATCCATCCACCACCCACCCACCCACCCATCCTTCCATCCTGCCCTCCATGCTGCCATGTATCCTTCCATCCATCCATCCACCTACACATCCTGCCATATATCCATTCGTCCATTCACCTTCCCTGGGAGGCTGGTCCTACAACAGCTTCTACACATACCCAGGTTCATTGCACCTTAGGAATGCAGGCAAATATTCCAGTAATATCCCCACCAGACTGCATTGCTCTTCTTCTGGAACCACTCTGTGGAATCCCACCACACTTAGAATGGAATCTAGAAGGCTGTCCTCACTCTGCCCCTGTCTCATCCTTAACACTCTCTCCCATCTTCACCCATTCAGTTCCAGTGGTCTCAGACAAGCGAGTCCATTCTGGACTCAGGTCGTTGGTATCTACTGCTCTCTCTGCCCTAGATGCTTCTACCAGCTCGGTGGATTGCTAGACTCTCACTTTTTCAGTTCTGACAATCACCACTGGAGAAATTCCACTCTTGACTACTCTATTTAAAAGAAAATCTTCCCAGCTCTCTCTCTCTAAAATCCAATAATTCTGGTTTACTTTTGTGAAATGCAATTAGCACTTTTCAATAAATATATTTAGTCATTGTTGAACTTTTTTGTGCATTAGATTTTTTTAGACTCGCAAGAATATTAGCTGTGCCAGGGAAGGGATATTGTTTCTTCTCCCCTCCCCAATGCTATATCCTCAGCATTGAGAATGATGCCTGGTTCCTAGTAGGTGCACCATCACTGTTTGCTGGATGAAGGAATGAATGCATGAATACATGTTTACATACATGAAAAAACATTAAAGAAATAAACTTTGTGCATTCATGACAGTAGTTGGTCAGAAAGGTCCATATCCCTCACCCCCTGCACAGGTGTAGACATCACAATGGATGCAAAAAAGGGTCCTTCCTGGTAAGTTGCCATGGCCAGTCTAGATAAAGAATCAGAACAGATGAGCAACTTGGGCCTTGGAAAGAGGGAGTGCTGAGTTTCAAACCCAGCTTGATTAAAATGAGTTGTCTCTCATGTTATCCACACCCCTGTCAGCAAAACAGGGATCATATCTGCATGTGTGCATAGGAAGGTATAAGGACCAAGACCCAGTGAGGTCTCCCCACCAATGAGAGGTCCCCCCTGACTGCCCACACTTATGTTGTCCCAATTTCTGCTCTCATAATTTTGTTTATATGAAATGATTGTTATCATGATGTATTTTTCTATATGAAAATTACCTTTTTCTTTATACCATTACATGGATATTCTCCTGCCTCCTCAACGGAAAGGCAAGTCTGCCAGGATCAGAGCCATACTGTCCACTCCCAGGCCCCAGCTATTAGAATAGGACCTGGCACAGAGTAGGAACTCAAGAAGTAATAGCTATTTAAATGAGTAAAGTCAATGTTAAAGCAGTTGGGACAGTGCTGGTATATCACGAGAACTGTTGTCTCAGCAGGTGTCATTATTTCTATTTTTTAGACTGTTGGGAGCACTGTAATTCCTGTTCCTGAAGAAAGTTTTCCTGAGCTGCTGCAGGGCTCCAGACAGCCCAGCATAAGCCTGTCCCAGTCCAGAGGCTCCCAAATCTCTCAGCCATTGTATTGCTAATTTTAAAACCCCCAGTGCACCCATGCCTGATTTCCTTCAGTTCCCTAGACTCCTGGGTCTATGATAATTGCTGTGTAGCTCATTTCCCATCTGGTATGAAATTTCCAAGGTCTGGCTATTTAGAGTAAAAATGCACTTTCCCTCCTATCCACATGGGATCAACTGGGTTCTGAGTACTTTCTCAGACCCAGTCTCATACAACCCTTTCAACAAACCTGGGACATAAAAAAAACTACCACTGGCCCAGTTTTATAGATTAAAAGGTAGAGGTAGAAATTTGAGTTGGCTGACTGAGCTGACCCAGCCAATGAGGAGACAGAACCTAGAGATCTGACTTGGACCAGCCTGACTTGTGTTCCTCATGGCTCTCCTGTGAGGCTCATCTTCAGAGCTTGCTTGGGGCTACCTTCCAGCATGATGCAAAGTTGCAACGAGAACCTCAGTCACTTCCTCTTATTCAACTTTCCAACCACAATCTAAAAGTTAATCCCAAGGAGGAAACAGGAAGACACGCAAAGCAGTGTACCCAACTTTCCAATAAAGAAAAATACCTGAGGGCAATTTTGATATAAAGCCCACTTTGTGCTTTTCATTTGGACATTTCTTCTATACCAAATGGGAACAAACGCATGGACCAGATTTAGCTCTACAGCATCATCTAGCCCAGAAGCTACATTCATATCTCCCGGGGGTGTAAGAGAAAGCCCCCTAATTACACAGAAAATTCCAAAGATCTGATCAATGGAAGTGATTTAAAGTAAGCCCCATGCTTACTTTATATAGAATCATTTATATGCTGCTGTTCTTGTTTACACAATGTTTTTTACCCTATAGATAACCTTGACCCTTGTCTCATTTTTGTGTGTCTAATATCACGGATTTTTCATGATCCAGTCAAGGAATATGAAAGTTCCTTGCAAACTCATTACAGGCAGAATGGCTGCTGCCAACTCTATTTTTATCTCTTGTTTCCCTTTGTAACTATTTTCATTATAAACAATAACTGTGTTCTGCCATCTTAATATCTAAATTATATTATTTCCATAGAAATGCCTTAGATGGGCTTTAAGAAGAAAGTTCAGGTATGAGTTCAGTGAATTCATTCAGTTCTGAAAGCACAACTAATTCAGCTCAGTGATCTGAGTTTTTTGGTAACAGAAGCTGCAGAATGCTGTCCCTCTCCTCCCTCTTTTTAACCCACTTTAGTGTCTTGTAGCTTTGTGTAAACATGAGACCTTTCCTTTAGCATAAATGGACATTATATACCTTTTCAATTAGCATAGTCTTTGAAAAGAGATGCAGAAGACCTAAAAACTCCTTAAAAATCTTTTCTGCTTCTGTGCTTATTATTTGCCAAGAGGAAATGTGTTGTTAAAATGCAATGTTATTTTCTCCTTATGCTGCTGATATAACGTTTTTGATGTTGGACCCTAAGATAGCTCCTGCAGCTTCTGGATGGTTTCCTTTGGGTTCATATGCCCACTTTCATTATCTAAAATTAAATTTAAAGGTTATACATTATAATCTTTGTGGATCCAGAAAGAGCTTATTAGATTCAATTTCAGGCTGAGGGAGAAGATACAGGGCATTTAATTATTATTATTTATAAAATAAACAGATGGCAAGGGTATTCTTATTTAGGTGAGAAAAATCCAAGACAAATGCTTTTAGAAGTGATCCACGTATTTTTTTTCTTGTGTAATTTCTCTAAGCTCTTAGCTCTAAAACTTTTGCATTATATGTTTTCCTGTTGTTAGGCATTCAAAATATTATTGATGTATTATTAGTAGGATTATCCAGCTGTGCCTGTTGTTAATTTTACTTTCTAAAATTTCAAATATTTTTAGGCATTACTTTGGTGTCTGAGAATATTTGAGGATACCTAGGGGACATCTTTTTTTTTTATAAAGATAATGCAAAAGATTGAGAGAGGCAACAATTGGAGATTCCAGATGGCCATTTTAATGACTTTCAAATAGCTTCAAATTATTTCATCATCTCATTTATGGAGTTTGCTTTGGAAACATATCAGCAGTTCCCACTTGGATTTTGCATTGTTTTCTGCATGCTTGTGTGAATACAAAATGTTCCCAGAACAGACCTGAGTTGGATGTCCTCAAGATCATTTCTAGAACAAAAATGAACCAGTGAACACAGGCACCAGCTCCTGACTCTCACTCCCTAAATAGTCATTAAAGGGGACAGGATCCACAGATGTGCCTTCCAAGTAGTTTGCAGACAGAGTCCAGCAAGGACAGTGGACTCTGAAATATCTGATTTTTATTACCATTTCTTAAAAACCTGGTGTGCCTTAAAAGCCATTTGAACGACATATCTATTATTTCTCCTGAAAACAAAGGTTCTGAAACAAGTGAGTAGGAAAAAAATAAGAAATTATAAATCTAATAAAAAGTATCATGAGATAGGAGTCTGTGAATATGTGGTGTTTTTATTCATAGAATATCCAGGTAATCAAGCCAGCTCTCTCGGGGAGGTGATTTTTTTTAAGTGGATGGAATGATGAGCCCCTTCATAATGAAGAGCTGCTTGCCAGAGCTCACCCAATGGAACATGAGAATCCCCCACTTTAAATGGAACTTGTGAAACTTAAACATTTTTTTAAAAATTACTGAAAAGTGGTTATAAAACCCTCTTCTAGGGTGAGCAGAATCCATGAAGGTAGAACTTGTGCTTTCTCTGATTAGAGACTGCTGTCAAAGACATTCTGCATTTATAACATTAGAAAATAAAAAAAAATCTGGAAGAAGTGAAAAATATTAAAAAACAGTGTTCTCAACTTGCAATGCAATAAAATTATTTGTGTGCCAAGCTTCTTTTAGTACTGCTGTGATTTTTTTTCCTGAAAGTTTTTCAATTTGATGGTAATTAAATATGCAATGAAAAAATGCTGCTTCAGGGAATCCCCTTGCAAGATTCTGTGTTAATGTAATGTATTTGCAATTGACTTGGCATCGAACAAAAATGATACTGTGTGCATGCCTCGTCTTCATCTAAAATTTGTTAGGCAAAAGGGGACTTGTGTAATGAAAGCCTTGTCTTTTCATTAGTCCCTGAGTTTTCCCAAACTACGGCCTTGCTACAGAAAAAGGAGCACAAACAGTGTGATGGACAGGAAACTCGACTCTGGACGTTGACCTGTTCAGCTAATTGCAGAGCCAGCACAAACAGGAACAGGGCCTCACTTTTGTTCTTGGCTCCTTTTCCTAATCTAAACTGCAGGGATGAGCAGAAGTTCATCATTTCCTTGGCCTTAAGTAATGTCTGTTCTCTTTAAAACCTGCTAACTTGAGAGCACAATTCCCAAACCTCTGGGAGGAGAATTAAACCAATCCAGGTATTAGCAAGCTGTAGAGATGGCCTCCAGTGAATGGGAAGTCAGCAGGCATGAAACAAGAACCTAAGACTTTTGGTGGAGAGTGCAACACAGGTCGAGATGCTTCAGATATCCTGAAGATTCAAAGGAGATCTCTGTGTGAATTTTCCCCAGGTGTAGCAATAAGAAATGAGGTGACCAGAAGAGAAATAGAAACATAAAATGGCAGGAAAAGAATAGTAGGTATCTCTGAAGTCTCTTCTACCCTCCTGAAAAAGAGCATCCAATATCTAACCCTCCAGCCTCAGAGACTGCACTATCCAGAAGTTTCCCAGAGCCCTCTCCCTTACCTAGTGTCCACAAGAACTCCCTGTCACTTGCGATCTGCTGGGAGGGCTAATGTATTATGTCCTGATATGGCAGATTAAAAATGAGATCAATAAATGCCTAAAGCAGATGGGCTTTTGAGATGTCCCATTCAATCTGGGTCTAAAGGGTAAGGTGAGGGGTGGGAGAAGGCAGTCAGGAAGGCAGGGGCAAAAGGCCACTTAAACAGTTGATCTCAATCCAAAACACTGCACCGTGAAGAGCCTTCTAGGTACCTGTCCTTCCTTTTCCAGGGTTCCCCCTTAAATGACAAGTACAGCCAAAATAGTTTGTGTTGTGGGTGCTTTATTATGTCTGTGTGAGTGTGTTTTTATTTTCCCCTCAATTTATCTTAAAATCATACTGTTTGGATAAGTATGAGACATTTAAATGTTCAAACTATGAATTTGTCTCTCTAAAGGAGGTTTAGACAAAGCGAGAGCATCAGGGTAGGGATACTTCCTGGATTTCTCTTCTCTTGAATCCTGCCCCACCAGTGAATTAAAGGTCAACTGCACCCGAGCTGCCAGTCCCCTCCTCTCCCAGTTGGTTGAGGTTTCTGGGGCCTCTCCCATGAATCCAGAGTCATTTCCCTCCGAAGATGGAAGGAGGTCTGACTGGTAATAGTTTCCATCCCACTAATCAACTCACAAAGTTTGCAACTCTGTCTAAGGGAAGAAAATACTGAAAGGCGTTAATTTCTATGGTTTTTATTAAAATAAGGGAGAGGTTTATTATATTTCCAGAAGGGGATCCTTTTAGAAACAATACTTCATCTATTTCCTGAGATGCTTTATCCACCTTGGTTGTCAAGCTGAACTCCAGTGGCCTGCCCCACAGACAGCCTGCTGCCCAGGTTTGGGCATGCCTCACACTTCAGCACCCCAAGGCCCACTGGACTCTGTCCCTGGAGGCCAGAAGCCACAGGCACTGAGCAAGCAGTGGAATGCAGGGTGGAGCAGGCATCTCCCTACTCTGCACCCCAAATCCTCAATCCAACTTTGCTCCAGAGGCAAGAAACAGACTGGGAGAAAAGTTAGGAGTGCAGTAGAGGGTGAAGGAAAAAAAATGTAAGGAGAGAAGCCTTGGTGGAACAGCTCCCCCACCCAACTGGAGCCTCCAAGCCAGAGGACCAGAGAGATGTGAGAAGGAGGGAGAAGATGGGGTCTTTAGAGGGGCACCTGGAGCCTCCCTGGAAGGCTGCAGGGGTGTGCCCCGGGCCCTGCAGAGCCAGGAGGGCTGGCAAGGAGCTTGGGCAGGAGGCCACGGGGCCAGCTCTGGAGCAGAGCTGTCCTCTCACCTGCCGCCCACTGATGTCTGCAGCTTCCTCCTTGGCAGGTCGCTGCACTTGGTTCCAGTCCCACTGCTGGCGCCCCAGCCTCAAGCCACACGGGACAGCTGTCTCTCTTGCCTCTCTGTGTCTCTTCTTCCTCTTGCCCGGTGGCTCCTAGGATGTCACTTTTCCTCTGTCCCCCTGATGATGCCCAATGTAACTCCTCTGCCAAGGGCCAAAGACCCACCTCTCTGGGTGGCAGACACAGTGGCTTTTGCAGCTGGTTTGAAGTGGACGTTGGCTCTGACTCTTGTTTAGTTTTCTTTTTCCCTCTTTGGTTCTGATTTTGGATTCTTCTTCTTCTTTGTTCTTCTCCTTCTTTCTCTTCTTCTTTTCCCTCTCCTTCTCTTCCTCCTCCTCCTTTTTGTGACTGGGAGACACTTGATTTCTTTATTAAGCATCCAAGACCACCCAGCCATTTTTGGTTTTGGTTTTTGATGCAGGGTCTTGCTAAGTTGCTTAGGGCCTCACTACGTTGCTGAGGCTAGTTTTGATCTCACAATTCTGCCTCAGCCTCCTGAGACACTGGGATTACAGGTGTGCACCACCAAACCTGAAAGACCTTATTTTGATTTTAGAAATATTATCTTCTCTATATTTCACATCCTATCAACTGGCTATTAGCTTCTGGTTTTATAATATGTTAGCTTAACACATCTATATAAGATTTATTTAATGAATGTTTCCTTACAATCATAAAAGTAACACAGATTTATGGAAGAATATCTATATTTTATTAGGAAAAATATCAAAAAGATAATAAAAATCACCTTGAACATGTTATGGAAACAAAACATAGGGCCAGTGAATGTGCAATAATATGTACTGAGGTACTGAGCACATTGTTTTGAGAGATGGAGACTGCTCTATGTTAACAAACAGTCCCCCCAAAATACAATATTATAAAAAATGTAAATTGAGGAAATTATGAAGCCCTAGATAGGTACAGATATCAGCGTGGTATGTATGGTCCATCATCTCCAGCAGAGGTTTATTAGAATGCACCTGTTACTTAGGGAGGGTCCAGGAAGATGCCTGATCTTTTTTTGTTGTGAATATGGTAGTAAATTTTATATAGAAAACTGAATCCTTGGCTCTCTATAAAGGTATAGCTTTAGTTACAACTTTTAATGTAAGCATGAATAAAGTCCAGTGTGCATGAATTGATGTGGCTTAGCCACATTATATATTTTAAATGTTTTTGATAAACATAATGCTTAGAATAGAAGTGAATCGAGTTTGGTTTATCTGTGCCAACCACCGGACCTTTATACCTCATAAGAAACTGAAACCAGAATTTAAGGTACTTGCTAAAGTCCGAAATGGCCAGTGGCAGAGACAGTACCAGAACTAAGGACATCTGACTCTCAAAACAGTCCTTTCGTTTTCATGACCAAAAAAAAAAAAAATTAGCTTTCTGGTATTTTTCTCTAGAGTAACATGAACATGCTATAGCCAGTCAGCATTATATTTTAGTTTATTGAGTAAAATTTTATAACAATTTTGAACACAAATATCTATGATTCTCAGATGTTCATGGTGGTCAATTCTGTTTTCCTCTTTAAGTTGTGATGGGCTTCTCTGTGTTTACTGTGTCAAGTTATAGGTTTATTAGTTTTCTAGGGCTTCTGTAATAAAACACCACAGAATGGATGGCGCAGACCAAAGACATGCGTTGTCTCGCAATTCTAGGGACCAGAAGTCCAAAAATATTTGCAGACTGGGTTGTCTCAGAGGCTGTGAAGGAAGGATCTGTTCTTGGCCTGTAAAAGGTGATATTTCCCTTGGCATATTTCTATGGCCAAACTTCTCCCTTTTTTCTCCCTCTATATGGGATAAGGGTCTACCCTAATGACTGAATATGGTAATTTGGTGTTTTAGTGAGCTTTTTTCTCTGCTGTGACTTGAAATTCACAAATGGAAGATTTTTCTTCCTGCACCATAATCCACCATTTTACTAAGTCCTTCAGACTTAAAAGAAAATTTGTAAAAACAGTAAAGAATTTTTATATGCCTTTCATCCAAATGCCCAATTTACTAATTTGCTTTATCATCCTTTCTTGGTGTTTGCCATGTTCTTTTCTGTAGTATGAAGAGTAATTTACAGACATGCTCATTGATCCCTAATACTTCACTATATTTCCTCAAAAAAGACATTAACTTACGTATTCACAATGCCAGCTGTCTTTTGTGTAGCCTGAGATCAACATTGACCTTAGGAGTATACAATCTACAAACTTTAGTGAAATGCCATTCACTATCCCACCAAAATCCTTCATCAAAATCCTTCTATTTAGTATTTCAATGCTACTTTACTCCCTGCACTTTGTGCTTTACTTGTTCGCAAAAATTTAAGCCTCAGTCCGTATCAAGAAATAGAATTTCACATTATTACTCATGTGCACACACGGGTGTACTTACAAATATGAAAAACAAAAAAATCCAAAGCAATGCTTAACACTGTTGTGTTTCCTTGATGTTTTCCAGGACACAAAACAGATCATTAGGATAAAGTAGTTCTGCCTGTTTTGGTTTTTGGTTATATCTTAAGTGCCTAGGAGAGTGCTTTGCATGAAATAGAATTCGATAAATATGTTGACTAGACTGTCATGGAGAGAAAAATCAGCAGGCTTAAGTAGCTTAGTAAAAAGTGCTTAGTACTGTAAAATGAGGCCGTGACTGTATCAAAATCTCTCTTCATAGAAAGGAACTGCTCAGCTGGTGAGTACCGACAGGAGCTGGGAACTCGTGTGTCTGGAGTGTGGCTACTGTGAGAGCCAGGGACCCACAGGATTAAGTAGCAGTGTGGAAACAAATGGTAATTGCACAAGACTTTTTTCTTAGTCATTTTTACTCTTTTTAAACACTGAAGCTTGTCTCAGCTGGGATCAGTAGGTGCAAAGGAGGAGTTTTGGTAGGTAGCTGAGCCAGTGTTGTGAAGGGAAGGAGCACGTTCATGAGATCACTGTGGTTGAGGCAGTGGGAAGCAGAATGAGGGGTCCTTTTGGGAAAGTGGGACTCAGGCAGAGGAGACTGGGGCTCTTGGTCAATTTTTTTTCATTTCTGGAGATTCTCACTGTAGGCCTAACATACATGATACCGCATTTATTTGTATTTTAAATTCTGTTCATGTTACATGTTTCCTTGGCTTTCAGCATTTATAACGTTTCATAGTTTCATAGATTGAAAATCTCTCTTTGAATGATGCATCCAGCTGAACACAGTACTCTAGATTTGATCTGAGCACTAAGAAGGATAGACAATAATTTCTCTTGTTCTAGACTGCCCTATTGCTTGTGACTAAAACATTCAGGGGTCACTCCAGGGTTTTTTGTTGTTGTTGTTTGTTTTGAGGTGTGTGTGTGTGCATAGAGTGTCACAATTCACAGATTAAGTTTTATGTTTAACTAATTATTGTTAGGATATTCAAAGAATAAAGAAACACAATCTCTTCCCCCAGAAATAACCACATGAGACAGAAATACCTTTTTCTTTGGGGGTATTGTGATGGCTCCTCTGACCTTAAGGGTCCAGAGGGGGAGAGATAGAGAGAGAGCGCCCACACATGCTGTCCCCTTTTATTGAGGAGAAGATATTTAAATGAGGCAAGGGGTCAGGTTTAGGGGGGCTGAGTCTAGGTTCATGATGTCTGCTGTCAGCAGGTTGACTGACCTCTAGGAAGGCCACACCCAAGGGCAGAGTAAGAGAAGGAGACACATAAAGGATGTTTCCATGGAATATTCTGTCCCAAACAGGAGAAGGGTTAATATCACAAAGGAATAGGTGAGCGTAGTTTTACCCACGGGGCTGTAGAAAGGCACGCCCATGCAGGAAGACCCAATCACCCACACCCTAAAGATCAGGGCTGTTGTCTGGGTACCTAGGCAACCAGATCACAGAGTGATCTATGATGCTGCATCAATCAGCAGGGGAGACAGACAGGGTCACATGCTAGTTTGGCCTCCCACACTAGACCTCACTCACGCATATGATAAGCCAATATATTTTGAGGTCCTACTAGGTGCAAGATGCTGTTCAACATTCTGATATATAAAATAGACATGATCCTTCACTTTTTAGAGGTAATCGGCCAGCTGTGTTTTGTGTAGTCTGAGATTAAGGTTTTTTTGTTGTTGTTTTGAGATGTGTGTGTGTGTGCATAGAGTGCTACAATTCACAGATTAAGTTTTACATTTAACTAATTATTGTTAGGATATTCAGAGAATAAAGAAACACAGTCTCTTCCCCCAGAGTAAAAGATAGGAGCTAGGGTACATATCAAATTTTACTAATTTTATAGGTTACTTTCTTTACACTGCTGTGATACAATTTTCCGTGGATCTCTATGGTTCTACCCTCTTACAAGAAGTCTGCATTTGTCCTGGACTTTAGAACACAAGTCTGGATTTGTTCTGGCTTTAGAAGACAATGTCTCTTTCTTAAGAAGAGACAGACTTACTGATCATTACTAAAAATTAGAGGCTGGTAAGCTCATAGTCCTTTATTCTAATGCAGTACACTGCTAAGAATTAGTCTTTTCATTTTCCATGGGAATCGACTTTTAGGAAAATGCTCTTCTACTTACTACTGCTCTTTTTATGTGTAAAATGTTCTTTGTCTCTGACCCCAGAGTCTGGTGCCTTCTGCCAGCATCCCTTAAACTATGGCAGGATTAACTGCAAATAGGACAAAAATCTTAAGCCTCAATTTTTGACACATGTCACTCAAAACCCTTTTTCCTCACTTTTCCTTGGTCCCTAGTGCGGTGCCCAGTATCAAGCAGACCTAAGCTCTCTCTTCATAGCATGTTGCCAGGAGGTGGTTTTCATACTTCTTACTTCTTGTCCTAGAGCTTCTCCAAAATCCCCTTGCATCAAGAACCTGCTCAGTATGCATGTGTGCACAGCAGGGACATGTTGAAAACAGTACTCATGGAACAGTCACTGGCCCATGTAATAGGATCAGCAAAAGCTGGAGGAAGAGCAGGACTAGGGAAGAGGGCTTTGCCTTGTGGATAGTTAACTGTCGGTTTACTCTCTTCCCCCAAGGAATAAGAAGGGCAGTAGAACCCATTCAGAAAATTGGTGATTATATAGGACATTGCATATGTACCCCTTAAATACAAATGGAGAGGCCAAGAAAGCAGTTGAGTATGTGTTTCAAGTTTAGGGGCTATCTAGACCCCTTCTAGAAAATAGGTGATGGGTGTTTGTAGTGTTTTGATTTCAATAAAATGGGAGCAAGGTCATCTCCTTAGAATAAGTTTGATTCTCATAGTAAGTGGAAAACGCCTGAAACAGTTATTGTGAGAAGTTTGGAGAGTTGATAAATGGGGGATACACAGGGTCAGCAAGTTTCCAAATGAGGATAGATAGACGACAGTTCTGAAATGAACATCATAATTTTAAACAAATCTTAACAACTCAAAGACAGGAGGGGATGCTGTGCAATTTTATAGTCAGAGAGCAGGCATAGAAAATGATTTTAAAAGTGAGTTTTCAGTATGTTGATTGAGGCACCTATGGAAAGTCAAATGATAAAGCCCAGGTTTGTAAGAAAGCAGCTGTAGGTGAAGTCAGAGAAAGAAGGAGAAATGGACACAATCAATACTAGTAAACTCTGGTAAGAGTTTGGGGGAGGAAAAGTAAATGTGTCTTTTTTAAATGACTCTTTTGTGTACTGAGAATTGAACCTAGGGGCACTCTACCACGAAGTTATATCACAATCCTTTTTACTTTTTGTTTTGACACAGGATCTCACTAAATTGCCCAGGTTGGCCTGGAGCTTGCACCCCTCAGTCTCCTGAGTAACTGGAATTACAGTCATGTGCCACTGTGCCCTGTGAATGACAACTTCTGAGTAATTGATGCTTTCTAGGCATTTGAGTCTATGCTTATTATTTCATTCCATTTATTTATTATAAAAGATAAGCATATATTATTGATATATTCCTTTTACAAAAGGGGACACTTTAATTTAGAGAGACTGTGGAACATGCTTAAGATCATGAAGCTTACAAACAGAAAAGCTAGAAATAAAATCCAGCCCAACTCCAGAAACTGCATTGATATTTTAAGTGTTGTATAATTATTTTAACTTTTTATTATCTAAGACTTCCAGATACACACAAATCTTGCATTTCTAGTACTCAACCACCCCTCTTCAATAGTTACTAACTTGTGGCTGGTCTTATTTTTACTGTTGTTTCCCACTGAACTGTGAATGTCATTTTTTTTAACCTGAAATAATTTAGTGCAAATAGCAAATTTGATCATTTTATTCTAAGATACTTCAGTATTTGTCAGGACCTATATTCTTTTTCAAAAAAATTTTAATTCATTTTTAAAAAAGAAATGACAGCAGAATGCATTACAATTCTTATTACACATACACAGCACATTTTTTCATACCTCTGGTTGTATATAAAGTATGTTCAAACCAATTTGTGTTTTCATACATGTACTTTGTATAATGATGTCTATCACATTCCACATTCCTTGCTAAGTCCCTTCTCCCTCCCTTCCCCTCCCACCCTTCTGTCCTATCTAGAATTCATCTATTCCTCCCATGCCCCCCTCTCCCTATCCCACTATGAATCAGCCTCCGTATATCAGATAAAACATTTTGCATTTGTTTATTTTCGGATTGGCTAACTTCACTTAGCTTTATCTTCTCCAATGCCATCCATTTACCTGCAAATGCCATGATTTTATTTTCTTTTATTGCTGAGTAATATTCCATTGTGTATATATGCCACATTTTTTAATCCATTCATCTACTGAAGGACATCTAGGTTGGTTCCACAGTTTAGCTATTGTGAATTGTGCTGCTATAAAATTGATCTGGCTGTATGGAGATTCTTGATCACCATTCTTATTCATATATTAAAGATGAGCAAACAGTCTCTGAGAAGATAAAGTCCCTTACACAAAGTCACTGAGTAATTAAGTGGTCCAAGACAATACTTTTTCACTTCCTCTGAGTATTGCCGCTCCTGTTCTCTGATTGCCCTTCACTGTATTCTGTGACCTAGGAGAGCAAGAATTGCACATGCAGTGTTTTGGGTATTTTTCAACTAAGACCAAGTACATTCCTGTGTCCTGGCTCAAAATGAAGGAAATACATGAACTCCAACTTTTAATATTTTGGAACTCCTAATGGTAGGAGCATGGGACTTGTTTCTTTAAAATACTATTGGCCTCTTTGATCACAGTTTGCCTTTAGTAGTATAGAGAAATTTATTGTTCTAATAATGCACATATAATTTTAGTATAAAACAAACTACATACTTGTAATATTTCTGTATATTTTTTTATTATTTTTTCCTAGGGGTTAAACCTAAGGGCACTTAACCACTGAGCTACACCTGAAGTGCATTTTATATTTTAATTTGGGACAGGACTGTCCTCCTGCCTCAGCCTCCTGAGTTGCTGGGATTACAGGTGTGTGCCACCATGCCTGTCTAGGTATTTAAAAAATCTTGGTTTCATTTGAGGAATATGATAATTCCTAATAATATCAAGAAATTCCCAAGGTAAGTGGCACTTGGGATCCTGAAAGCAATGACTGTCCTCTTTGATGTTTCTTTCAATGTGGACTAGCCCCCCCCCACAGTGCTTTGTACATAATAGGTATTTACCCAATAAATGCACCTTATTCCTTGTTTTGGCAATTGTTGTGACACCTTCCTATCTAAAATTGCAATTTAGACTTTCAGAGGAAGTGATATGATGATTTCTTGAAGTCATCCCAGGAGAGTGAGAAATGTTCTACAGGTCTGAATTCTCAGCTTGCCTGTTCTCAGCCCTTACTGTCTAAAGGATAGTCAATGCCTGTTCCTACCCTGACAACTGCTCAGAAGAGTGAATTTATTCTGAAGCAGTCAGGCTAATTCCTGGAACTGGGGTTGAGTTCCATTTCCTCTGAGGTACAAAAGGTTTGTGGAGAAAGGTGAACTCTAGAATTCTATTCAATTAGGAAGAATGAAGAGGAAATCGATGCTGGCTATGATAACAACTAGGCACCACTCAGTTTGAATAGAAGGAAGCAGGAGGGTTTATGAAATATTAAGGAGGTAAAAGTATTGGTGATGTACTGTGGAAAAGAGAGGAAGATGTTTTGCCTTGGAAACTGATGGTGTATTTGATAAAATAGGAAACCAAGCAAAATACATTTTATAGTCCAAAGTGATGAGTTCTGTTTTAGATGAGTTGAATTTGAGATGCTAACAGGAATCCAAATAGTAGTTTAATATGCTCAAGAATAAGATTGAGCCTGAAGATACATATCTAAGTGTATAAAAAGAGTTGGAGTCATTTAATGGATGTCTCAAAGAGTGAACAGAAACAACAACAACAACAATAAAACAAAGAAGCAGCAACAACAAAAGCAAAGAGAAGAATTTAAAAATTCCTGTAGAAGAAGATGAGAGTAAATGAGAAAATACTGCTATAGAGGTAGGAGAAACAATCTGGCATGTTTATTATCAGAGAAGTTGAGGGAGGAGACCATTTCAAAGGATGCAGACAAATCAAGAAAGATATGGACTTAAACCCATTCATGGCTTTAGTGGCCATTAGGACCTCAGAGACTTTGAAAATAACACTTGCAATGGGCTTCTGTGGACCACAGTAAAATGAATGATGAAGATTAAGAGAAGGTACCTGTCATCAGCTACTTAAAAGAGGAACAGTAAGTATTTATTAAATCAGGAGAGACTTGAGAGTGTTTAAATCCTGAACAGCAGCTCTGATTCAAGGGGCTGACATCGGAGTACAAACTTCAAAGTCTGCTCTTCTCAAACTCCCATCAGTCTTGAATTCCCTAATCCTCAGTCCAGCCCAGGATGGGGATTGGGGGAGAGGAAAACAGAGAAGGAGAGGAAAAGCACAAATGTTCACCCCTTAACAATAGCTGGAAAGAAATAGATCAAATTAAAATGCATCCGTAGCAGTGGGGTCATTGAAAGGTGGTCAAGCAGTTTAGATCCAAATTGTGGAGAGAAGCCCATGCTTGGAATGGCAGCCATTCTGTGGATCCCACAGCTGACCAGTCACCTGAGAAGAAATTCAATACACACAACATCTTCCCACTTGCAGATAGTTGGATTAAACCAGAATGAGTGACCTTGTGGTGGGATCTCTTAAGAATCCATCTAGAAAGGTTGTAGAGGAATTGTTACTAGTTATGACCCATTCTCCCACCCATGAGAAAGGAGAGCAGTGTGGAGCAGACCTGCCCTTGAGCTGCTGGCCTCACCCAGGACTTCACACAGCTCTGTGGGCTCCTGGCAGTTGTGGACATGGGAAGTACGAGCTCAGATCCACGCGGGAAGGCAGTTTTTATCCTAGGCAAAGGAAAGGGAAAATGTGTGGATTGCTTATTTGCTGTGCAGAAGCATTTTAATTTGATGATATTCCACTTCTTGATCTTTTATTTTATTACTTGTGCTTTTGGAGTCTTGTTAAGGAAATTGGTCCTTGTGCCAACATGTTGGAATGTTGAGCCTATGTTTTGTTCTAGTACTTGCAGAGTTTCTGGTGTAATTCCTAGATCTTTGATCCACATTGAGTTGACTTAAAGACAGGTGAGCAATACAGGTCTTGACCTGTATTGTTTCATTTTTTTACATATGGAGTTCCAGTTTTCTCCCTACCATTTTCTTAGAAGTCTCTTTTCTCCAACAAATGTTTTGGCACATTTGTTTAGTATCAGATAATTGTAGTGATGTGGGTTGATCTCTGTGTCTTCTGTTCCATAGGTCTTCATGCCTGTTTTGGTGCCAGTATCATGCTATTTTTGTTACTATAGCTCTGAAGGATATTTGGAGGTCTGGTATTGTGATGCTACCCACATCACTTTTTTGTTCAGGATTGTTTTGACTATTCTGGGCCTCTTATTTTTCTAAATAAATTTTAGAATATTTTTCTAATTCTGTTAAGAATGTCTTAGATATTTTGATGGGAATTTCTTTGAATCTCTATAGTGCTTTTGATTTATGTCATTTTAATAATATTCATTTTGCCTATAAAGAACATGGAAGGTCTTTTCATCTTCTAAGCTCTTCTTCAATTATTTCTTCAGTGTTCTATAGTTTTCATTATAGAGGTCCTTAATATAGTTTGTTAGATTAATCCCAAAGTATTTTATTTCATTTGAGGTTATTGTTAGTGGAGTAGTTATCCTAATTATATTTTCAGTAGGTTTGTTATTGGAGTATAGGAAAGTGATTGATTTATATATGCTGATCTTGGATCCTGCTACACTTTACTAAATTTGTTTATCAGAGCTAGAAGTCTTCTGTTGAAGTTTCTAAATATCAAATCATTCATCAGCAAACAGAGATAACTTGAGCTCTTCTTATTTGTATTGCCTTAATTTTCTTGACTTGTCTGATTGCTTTGCATAGTTTCAAGGACTGAGTTGAATAGGAGTGGTGAAAGTGGGCATCCTTGCCTTGTTCCCAATTTTAGAGAAAATGCTCTCAATTTTTTCTCCATATGATGGTGATCTGGGGTTAGTCATATATAGTCTTTACAATGATGACGTAAGTTTCTTCTATCCCTAGTCTTTCTAGTATTTTCAACACAAATGGGTGTTTGTCCAATGCTTTTTCTGCATCTATTGGGATACTCATGTGATTCTTGTACTTAATTTTATTTATGTGATGAATTACACTTGTTGACTTGCATATATTGAACCACCCTGAAATGAAAACTCACTTGATTGTTGTACAGAATTTTTTACAATTTTTTTTTGGGGGGTAATGCAGTTTGTTAATGTTTTACTAACATTTTTGCATCTATGTTCATGAAGGATATTGGCTTGAAATTTTTTTCCTTGATGTGTCTTTGTTTGGATTTGGTATCAGGGTGATACAGTATTTGTAGGATAATGTTCGCAGTGTTTCCTTATTTTTAATTTCATGAAATAATTTGAGGTGGAATGGTATTAATTCTTTTTTATGTGTCTGGCAGAACTTGGTTGAGGATGCATCCAGTCCTGGGCTTTATTTGTTGGAAAGCTTTGGAGACCTGCTTCAATTTCATTACTTGGTACTAATCTGTTTAGATTTTCTTTATCCTTATGGTTCAAATTTTGTATTTGATATGTCTCTAGGAGTTTGTCAATATCTTCAAGAATTTCTAGAATATTTTCTCCAATAATCATAAATTTTCAAAATAGTTTCTGATGATCCACTGGATTTTATTGGTATCTATGATGATATTTTCTTTTTCATCTCTAATTATGTTTATTTGAGTCTGCTTTCTTTTGGTTAATTTGGCTCAGGGTTTATCAATCTTGTTTATCCTTCCAAAAAACTAATTCTTCATTTCATTAATTCTTTGTATTTTTTATTCTCTATTTTACTGATTTTGGCTCTGATTTTAATTATTTTCTGTTTTCTACTGAATTTGCTGATGATTTATTCTCCTTTCTCTAGGACCTTGATACATAATTTTAGATTATTTCTTCAGTATTATATATTTCTTTCTTTTTGATGTATAAACTTAGCGTTATAAATTTTTCTCTTAGAACTATCTTTATACTTTTCCAGAGATTTTGATATGTTCTATCATTTGTTTGCAATTTTTTTCTATTTTTCCCCTGATTACTTCTGCTATCCATTCACCATTTGCAAGTATATTATTTAATTTCCAGGCATTATAATGATTTCTGTTTTTTATCTTGTCATTGATTTCTAATTTTGCTCCATTCTCTATCTTTTTATATTTACTAAGATTTTTTTTGTGTGATTTGAAATACAATCTATTTTGGAAAATGTTCCATGCACTGCAGAGAAGAATATTAATTCAATCATTGATGGGTGAAATATTCTATAGATGTCTGTTTGGTCCATTTGGTTAACAGTACTTTTAGATCTGAAGCATGTTAGTTTATGTCTGGATGATCTATCTGGTGGTGAGAGAGGTGTGTTGAAGTCACCCAGTATTATTGTATTTGGGTTTATTTGATTTTTAATGTTGAGAAGAGAGTGTTTTCTCTATGTAGATGCACCATTGTTTAGGGCATAAATATTTACAATCATCATGTCCTGGTGTTGTATAATTCCCTTCACCAGTATAAAGTGACATTTGTTGTCTTTTTTAAAATCCTAGCTAATTTTTTTATTTATTATTTTTAAACATGCAGACTGTAGAGTGTATTTTGACATATCATACATACATGGAGTAAAATTCATTCCAATTAGGATCCCACCCTTGTGATTGTACATAATATGTCCTTACACTGCTGTGTATTCATATATGAGCAAAGGAACAATATGTCCAGTTCATTCTACTGTCTTTTCTATTCCCATACCCCTCCCTTCTTTTTATTCCCCTTTATCTAATGTAATGGACTTCTCTTCTTTCCCTCCCTACCCTCCTTTGTTGTGGGTTAGCATCCATGTGTCTGAGAAATCATTCAACCTTTGGGTTGTTGGGACTGGCTTATTTCACTTAGCATGATATTCTTCATTTCCATTCATTTACTGGAAAATGCCATAATTTCATTCTTCTTTTATGGCTTCTTTGTCTCTTATGATTAATTTTGTCCTGAAATTTATTTATCTGAATGAGAATGGCTACCCCTACTTGTTTGCAGATACAGTTTGCATAATATATCTTTTCCCATACTTTTATCTTCAGTCTGTGGGTATCTTTTCCTGGAAGATGAGTCCCCTGCAAACAACATATTTTGGGGCTTGTTCTTAAATCCAATCTGCTAATCTATGTCTTTTCATTGAAGAGTTTAGACTATTTACATTCAATGTTATTATAGGGAATGTTAGGTAGAACCTGACAGAGGCAATATCATTTTGAAATGTATTCCCCATCTTAGAATAAGAGTCACCTCATGGTCACTTTTAATTAACCTGACCTTAAACCCCAGAAAATACTCTGTCATCATGCAAAGAAACTCAAAATAATACCTCATCATTATACAAAGAAAGGAAATTCCCTTTGTCTAATCCATTGAACTTCTATTTTTCCCATCTTCCTTGTTGTGTGTTAGCATCCACATATCAAACAGAATATTTGAACTTTGGTGTTTTGACATTGGCTTTCTTGAATCAGCATGTAAGTCTCCAGATCATTCCATTGAACCAGCAGCAATCATGAAGTCATTTTTTATGGCTGTGTAATATTCCATTGTGCAGATACACCACTTTTCTTTATCCATTAATCTGTTGAAAGGAAAGGAAGGGAGGGATGATAGGAATAGGAAATACAGTGGAATGAATCTGACACAACTTTGTTATGTACATATATGAATACACCACAATGAATCTCCACATCAATGACAACCACAAGTCTGGTATCATAAATAGAATAA
This sequence comes from Ictidomys tridecemlineatus, assembly GCF_052094955.1. Lineage (NCBI taxonomy): Eukaryota > Metazoa > Chordata > Mammalia > Rodentia > Sciuridae > Ictidomys > Ictidomys tridecemlineatus. The sequence continues at coordinate 30,920 of NW_027526117.1, forward strand.
GATATACTCCATGTTTATATCAATACGTAAAAATATATGCTCTTCTCATGTATATCTAAAGAGAACAAATATTTTTTTTTTTTTTTAGAAAAGAAGAGTAATTGCTATCTGGAACAGAAATCTTGGTTCAACATGAAATAGTGACAATAGTGACCACCTCATAGAATAAAGGTGGCAAACAAAAGGACCCTTCTCTTACACTTTAAATGGCCTAACCAAAAATGTCCCCATTCTCTCATGCCCCTGTATCTAACTGAGGCTGTAAAGGAAAGCTGGGTCTCGGTCTCCACAGGTGTGTCCCAGATAACCCTGTTACTGCTGAGCCTCCTCTCCTCTCTCTATTCTCTTCACTTCTTCTTTCTGTTTGGTGCCAAACCTGGAGGGTGTTCAAGTTCCCACCACAGCTGGCTCCACTTTACCTCCACCTGGCCTCTCTATTTTCCCTCTCATTCTCCCTTCTCTCCCTCCAGGGGCTCCAGTAGGAACCGCTCACATGGCTGGACTTTACATCCACCACCCGCCATCATCGCCTATTGGGTGAGTGATACCACCCCACTCCATTCCTCTAGACTCCTGGAAGCCCTGCTGTGGTTTTCTCTCTGCAGACACTGTTCCTCTGACTGTTCCTATGACAAACCACAGTTCTGGGTGGGAGAAAAACCCTGCCACCACTGGTGCCAATGGCTTGCTTTCCTTGGGAATGTCCATTGATTGCCAGTGGTTCCATAGGTCATTCCTGGAACAACCTTGGAGAAACCAGATTATTTTGTGGATACCTCATGGTTTTGGCTTCTCTCTCTCCTGGAGTCCTTTGGGGCCCTCTTCAATCCATCTTGTTCATCAGGGGACAGATCACATCAAAACCTCCATGAAATAACTCATTGGGGTGCCTTCTCACACATCTCCAGACCCTAGGTCTCAAAGACACAGTGAAACCTAAAAGACTCATATTCTTCTGCAATTCTGCCTGTCCCCAGTACAAGATGGCAAATAATAGTCACCAGCTTGAAAATGGCTTTGAATTTGGCTTCCGAATTCTAAGAGATCTTGAAAACTTGCTTCACCACAATGGCAAATGGTCCAAGGTGCCCAAAGTTCAGGTCTTCTGGGATTTCTCCAGACCTTCTCTCTGCCCAAACTACTCTGCCTTTCACTTTCTTCTTCTAGATGAAACCCCCTCCATTATCCGTAACTCCCCTTCTTCCCCTTCTTCCACTCCCTCTGCCTCTCCCTCAGTGCTGATTTTGACCCTGCAGATGGACCGCCCCCCTCTCAGCCTCAGAGTCAGCTCTCTCTCATTCCCATTCTCACCCACTGCTTCCTTCCATGCCACACAATCACTACCATGGGCTTCTCCCAATGGAAACCACTGCTCCCTTCAAGGTCCTCCCCTTCATGAGATAGTAGGAGTACAAGGCATTATGTGTCCATGTCCTCTTAGATGGACAATAGATAGAAGAATGTTAGGCTGTTTTGTTTCAGATCCCATCGCATTTTGAAAGGAATTCCTACACATTACCCAGTCCTATGACCTCTGTCACGTGGCATGACATCTATGTCATCCTTTCCTCCTGTCTTTCCTCTGAGGATAAGGCTAACATATCGTCAGCAGCTGGGGCCCATGCAGACACCCTACACTGCCCAAATCCTTTCAATAACCCCATTGGTACCACATAAGCTCCCAGCACAAATCCTAGCTATCAGATCAATTCTGCTGAAATCCTGAAGTTAGGTCATCCAGTTACCTACATCCAGGCAGCATGGGAAGGCTGTCCTAAGGCGGTCACCTAGGAAAAGATTAATGAAATAACTCAAGGCAATGATGGACACCTTGCCCTCTTTCTCTCCCAATTCAGAAAGAACCTGACTCAGAAGATGGCAGACTCTGTCTTCATTTACATTTTATCTCCAGTCTGCCACAGGTTATGATAAAAAAGCTACAAAACTGGAGAATGGACCACAGATCCTTCAAGGTGAACTTGTAAAGCTGGACTTTAAGGTCTACAACAATAGAGAAGAGGAATTAAAAACACAAAAACTCAACAAAGATCAAGCCACATACCAAATGCTGGCAGATGCACTCACACAAGGTCCCCAAAGACCTTATAAACAAAGGTCCTGTGCACCATGATTCAAATATGACCAACAGGGACCCTGGGCAAATGCATGCCCTCACTCTAAACCTCCGCCTGGGCCATGCCTTCTCTGTCACCAAAGGGGACACCGGAAATTGGAATGCACTCAGTGAGACTCTTCTCTCTCCTATGATCACTTCCAATTCCCAAAGGTCCACAGACACAAACCCCAGGTTGGCAAGCATCCTCTACCTGATAGTGGACAGCCGATCAACAGAGGAGTGATGGCCGCTGGATTTATTACCCCGACCACTATCACTCAATCCATGATCTGGGTAATGCTATCAGTATCTGGTGAACCCATCTCTTTCTTATTGGACATGGGGAAAATCTTTCAGCGCTACCAGAATTTTCTGGTCCCCTCTAAGATTCATTCACCTCTATTGTTAGCATTGGCAGACAACACAGCACCCTTAGACAAACAGTCGGTTGGTTGAGGGTCGCATGGGTGGCGTTGGCATGAGTTGGAAAATAAAGTCCATTCTTGCTTGACTCTACAAGTGGCTGGACCTCCCGGTTATTTGTGCCCAGCCAGACTGCAGCACCCACTGCCTGTAAACAACTCATTCAGCACCTCCTGCTCTCTACTGGCAAATGTGGTTTTCTCTCTTTCCTGGAGCCAGCCGGTTATTCCCCATCTGGGTTCCTACCTTTGGCCTCATTGCTAAGCCCCTTCTATCTGCTTCTCACAGTGACCTTTCTGAACCACTCGACCCTTCTCTTCTCATTAACACTCCCTTCCAAAAGCTAAAGCAGGCCCTCTTGAAGTCCCCCACTTTGGACTTCCAGACTCAGAACAGCCATTTTTTTCTCTGTGTCTCCACAGCCCAGATTGTAGCCCTGGGGCTCCTGTCAGATCTTTGGAAATTCCCCCAAGTCAGTGGATGATCTCTCGAAACAGTTAGATGCAGTGATTCAAGGATGGCCCCCTTTTCCAAGGTGCTTGGATCTGCAGTCCTTTTAGACTCAGAGGCCAACAAATTAACTCTATATGCACACACTACTATCTCCTCCTCTCACAACCTAAAGGAACTAAACAGCCATCTCTCTGTCCCACCCCCTCCCACCAATTCAGACTCCAAAAATACATGCTTCCTCTGTAGACAATCCACTGATCTTTCCAACACTGTCAACCCATAACCCAGGCTCCCTCCTACCACTCCTCTCAGATAACAACTCAGACTCCCTTCCCTCTCACTCATGCCTTGACTTCTAGATACCATGTTCTCCCCCTTTTCCCATAATTTAGATATTACTCAATGTCCCTTCATGGTTTACTGATGGAAGTTCCTTCATAAATCCTCATCCTATTACAGGATATGCCACAATATCCAAAGACTAGATTACACAGTCAGGGGCCTTACCTCCCCATACCGTCTGCCAACAGGCTGAGTTAATAGCTTTAACCAATGAACGCACTTTTGCTCAGGGACAGAGAGTAAACATATATACCAACTCCAAGTGCACCTTTCACATTCTTGACTCTCATACCTACCTAAGGCTGCAAAATGAATGGCTGAAGCAGTCATCCGTTGCAAAGGACACCAAGCATGAACCACCTCAGAGCCAAAAGCAGTGCATTCGCTGATGCAGCAGCAAAGCCGGCTGCTGACAAGACCCTTCCCCACTGGTCACCTCTGTTCTTACTCGAAGCCTAAAGAAGTCCCCATCACACCCCTCCCTACTCCCTATTTTCTCTTCCCTACTCCATCTTATTCTGCCTCCAAATATAAAGTGTTTCTAACCTGGGACTCCCCTTAAAAAATGGCTGGTTTTTAATAGATCACCAAAAAACTGTTCTCCTTCAGTCCCCAACAGAATCTATGTTTTTGGCTTTCAATTCCTAAGTACATTCAGGATATTTGCCCCCCTTTTACCTACTTATGGCGGCAAAACTGGACCTGGTCATAAAATGAAATTATAAAATGTTATGGTAGGAAACCAGTTCTGGGGAAGGGGTCAGTTCCTCTCCTGTCAGCCTTTCTATGGGAAACCTAATCTGCCTTGAGTACTCACATTTTGGATTGTACACAACTGTCTCTCTATCCCACACTGCTCCCAATCCCCGAGAAAGGTAGAACACACAAATACCCTCCTAAAACTGCACCTGAGCAAACTAATGCTTAGAACTGAGCTTACCTGGACCAAGCTCCTCCCTTGGCTCCTCCATTTAGGAGTCCTTCCTGAAAACCCCGCAGTCTAAGCCCTTTCAAGGTCCTCCATGGCTGTCCCTTTGTGCTCCAGGGTTTTCCTCTTCCTTCAGCCCCTCCTATTCCTGATACTTGGCCAGCCTTACACCTGAGGCAACTCCTAAGCAGATAGCTAGCATGCAGAACAATTCCTTCCTAAACCTACTGACTATTCTGAGACTCCATTAAAACTACGGCCAGGAGACCTGATGTGGAGAGCACACTCTCTTAACCCAAAATGGGCAGGTTCATATCAGGTAGTCCTGACACCACCTGCAGCAGCCAAGCTGAAATCATTCCCACACTGGATACTCAATTTCAAGCTGAAAAAGGTAGCAGCTCACTCATCCCCCCGAACAACGCACATCCCCCACAGCCCTCCTGGTTGTATAAAATACTCTTGCTTTTTCACAAGCCCCACTCCTATACACTTCCCCCAGATACTCAGAGACCATAGGTCCAAGTTTATGCCTTATAAACTTATGTCTCTTTATTTCTCATCTTTTTCTGTCCCAACTTTTGCCAATTTATTATCCTCACTACCCAGTACATTGCTTGGTATCTATTCCCAGAACCCCTGAATACTCCAGCTTAAATTTTCAAATCCATGCATCAACCATGGCTTAAAGGAGCTTATTGGGACTTCTCACATCTTCAGCTTTCCTTCTTCTCTTTCTGCCTCCTTTTTGTATAGCCTTAATACCTCATTACATGCCTGCACTTATTAAAACCTCTGTTGACCTTCTGGTAAATTCCACGAACACATCCAGTTTCCCCTGCTGGATTTGTTTACCCCCACGAGCCCCAACTCTGTAGCCCAGCCAGCCCCTCTGACCACAGGGGCAAACACCAAGGATTTCCTCACATGTACGGAGAAGACAGAACAGAATTCAGGAAATCAGCCATACGACATGTTCCTTTTGATATAGGACTGCCAAATACCTTGCCTCACACATTACTATCCCCATGACAGGTCAGATGGGCACCCTTACTGAACCCCTGTTTCTCAGACTCTCCTCTGTATCCTATGCACAGAAGAGAAAATCCCAGCAGCCTTCCCTTCTCTTTCTTTGTGTAATCATACCTTTCCTTTCCCCAATCCCACTGTGAACACAGTACCTAAAAGGGGCCCACAAGCAAACTGAAAAGAGCGTTCATTCCCTGTGCTCTTTGGAGTTTACCTATAACCAAAACCAGTTCTTATTCTGCCAAGGTAGAGGTCCACTAACCATGTGCCTCTAATAAACATAAACCCTAAGCCCTACCATGTAGAACACTGAATGCTCCTTCCTCTACCTGGACAAGTATTCTCAAACCTCCAAACACCAGATTTTAATTGAAAAGTCTTATCTTTTGAACACCAAGATTGATCCCCAGCCTCTTGGGGCTGCACACATGGCCACCACCTTTGCCTCTTACCAGGGGTGGACATGGAACCTTAATAGCCTCCAACTAACACAAGTTTCTGTTGCCTTAACGCTCATCAGGGAACCTTCCTCCTCTGTGAAAAACACACCTGTTTACCCACTGACTGTAGGGAAACTCGCACCCCAGCCTTTCTCACACCAGTCCTCCTACGTTTCACTGAGAAGGGACCCATCCCAATCCAGTACACACCCTACCCAGAGGGAAATGAGCTCTCCCTTCTGCTCCTCTCCTGATACGCGTGGGCATAACTGCAGCAGTGGGCACAGGAGTGGCAGGAGGAGGAGTCTCCACCCATCAGTTTTGCAGTACTATCTAAAGAAACGGCAGCTAGCCTCAGAGAAATCTCAACCCAACTATTTATACTTGAAGACCAAAGAGATTTGTTGGCTCCAACTGTCCTCCAAAACAGAGGAGATCTAGATTTATTAACCACAGACAAAGGAGGCATCTGTTCCTTCCTACAAGAAACCTGCTGCTTCGACACTAACACGTCTAGTGAGGAATGGCATTAAAATTAAGAGAACAGGCACCAAGTTGATCAGTACTCCTCCTCATGAGATATGAGGTGCTTTCTCCCCTGGCTATGTTCTCTTGGATGCCCCTTTTGTCTTCTTCCCAATTCCCTGTATCATGATTGACCTTGCTATGGGGCCCTCCCTGTTTCAGCTCTTCATCTCCTTTTCACACAGGACCATTAATGCCACTGCTAATCACGTGATCTGCTGAGTAACAAGAGAACTGCTCACTCTCAATGCCTACAGGAGTCCTCCATCAATGCCCTCCCTCAGCAGGAAGGACTATAAGAGACGTCACTGCCCCTTCTCCTTCACCCCTCCCTTCACTTCTTTTCCATAAATTTTTTAAAAAGGCAGGAATGTTAGATAGAACTTGACACAGGCAACACCATTTGAAATACATCCCCCATCATAGAATAAGAGTCACCTCACTGTTATTCTGACTTAGCCTGACATTAAACCCCAGAAATACTCTATCATCGTACAAAGAAATCTCAAACAATAATTTACCATCATACAGAAAAAGGAAATTTCTGAGATTGGAATTCTGAAAACACCTGGTTCAACATGAAACAGTGATCACCTCAAAGAATACAGGTGACCCCAAAGGACCCTTCCCTGACAACCCTCCTAGCCATGGCCCAACCACAAAAATTCCCACACTCCCTCCCGCCCTTATGTCTGCCCTAGGCTGCAGTGGAAGGTCGGTCTCAGTCTCCACTGGGCCCCCATCTGCAGGTTTTCACTGAATAAATGTGTGTCGGTGTTGAACTGCCTCTCTTCTCTACTTTCTTCACTGACTTTTATCCTTACAGGGAGATGGTTTCTATTTCCTGCCATTCTGATTTATTTCTGAAGTGTAATTCAGACTTGGTTGTCATTTGATTTTTCTTCTAGTGTAATGCATCTCTATGCTGGTTTTTATTTTTAATTTTTGCTTCATGAAATATTTCATTGTGTATGCTTTGTAGTGCAGGCTTTCTTTCTTGTTATGAATTCTTATAGCATCTGTTTATTATGGAAGGTTTTACCAGGTGAATCTATGAATCAGTTTGCATACAGAGGTGAATAAGACATAGAACCAAATAACAGAAAAATATAATCCAGTGAAGATACAGATGATTTTTTAACGTAACAAACATGTTAATTTGAAACTTACATATGTTTAAAGCTAAGTGTTTTTAACTGTATGGAATCAACATAAACAATTGTTTAAAAGTTGGGCCAATGGAAGATTCTTTTTTTTTTCCAGAGAGGGGTATTTTACCATTGATATCATTTAGAATTGGCAGAACATGGTGATTGTGTTAGTCAGCTTTCCATTACTGAAACAATTCCTGATACAATCACTTACTTTGATTCAAACTTTTGAAGTTTTAGTCCATGATTGGTTAAACATATTACTTTTAGGCTTCTGGTATGGAGGCAGCGTGGTGCAAATGCAGGGCAGAGATAAATTGCTCATCCCATGGCTAAGAAGTAATACAGGAAGAAGAGCCTGGGTTCCACTATCCTCCTTGAGGGCATATTTCCAATGACCTGGAAAAGTCCCACTAAGCTTTTCCTCTGGGGGTTCATCACCACACAATAGGAACACACTGGAATCCAAGTCTTTAACACATGGGACTTTGGGGGAAAGTTCAGGTCCTAAATTGAGCAGTAATGAAAAGAAATCAGTATTTTATTTGGCTTAGCGCACCCTCTGATTTGGGTCTAAAAGAAAAGGGTCAACGTTTGGAATTAGTAATTTGAAATATGCCTTCCTTCCTGTATTCTATGCTTTCATTCGCTCATGCAACAAGTTTGTATTGGCCTGTGCTGTATGCATTAGGCACTGGGAGTAAAATGGTGACTAAGATATGGAACCAAACCCCAAGAGATTTACAATGTAGTGGGACCTACAGATAAGCAATAGGGGAAAATATGGGAATTGAGTCCAAAGGACACCTAACTTGGTCAGGAACTATTCCCCAGAGTGTATGGCAGTGAAGCTGAGCCTCAGTTGTCTCCATGTTGAGCACCACACCCGGGCTGACACTGCTGACATCAGTCACTTCCCCTACTTTCTGCCTTTACCAGGATCTCATTTGGGCTCCCGAACAACACCCTCCTGCTTTTTCCTATATGGCCTAGCACCTTGTCCCTCTTCATCATATTTTAGACTTCTGACATTCACTCTCTGGCCTTTCCTTTCATTCTCTGCTTACAATCAGGGTGCTCAGAATATATTTTCTCAGTTCTGGCAGCACTAGGGTTGTATCCCTTCCCATTATTTCTCTTCCCATTGTGACCAGGAAGAACCTCCGGATTGAGCCCAGACCAGTGTCCCCCAAGTGGTCAGAGCAGACATCAGAATTTCATGTTGTTAGTATATATTTTATGTAATATTTGTGTATTTGTTCTCAAGATATTGTTATATTGCACCCTAGAAAATGGATACACTTCCCAAAAGAATGGGGATTATAAAAATCCTTGTAGTATTTAAGTGTTATATTTTTACCTAGTTTATTAAGATGTCTTATTCTTAGTATGGAAAAAATAGAGGAGAAAATAGGCATTAGACATGATCCTTTTTGCAAAGCTGTGACATATGGTTCATAATTACAGAAATGGTTTGTACCACAATCATAAACATTTCCAATGTGCTTTCAGAGATGCATCTGGCTGTGGCTGAGGATTGAAGACAGCGTTTGTGTTCTTGTCTTCCAACTTTTTATTTACTACCTCCTCAGAGTTCCATGCAGAAGTTTATAGTGACTCCTTTCATCTTCTCCCTATATATTTCATCAAACTTTTCATTCTGGGCCACAGTGAAGTGGTTTTTCCAATCCCCCACAGTTCCTAGAAGATGGAAACCAGATAGGAGTTGTCATTCTCTTATGGACAGACTGAGTGGACCCAAGTTAATGAGTGGAGCACCCACATTAGGCTTGGCTGTCAGTAGCCTGACTCACCCAGTTACCCCTCAATGAACTCCGTTCCCTCTGCAGCTACCTGCTATGGGAAGCAGCCCTCTGAGGGTCAGTGCAGGAGGATGGGCTTCTAAATCTAATCATGACTGGTGCCAAAAGCTGGTGACCCAGAATGACCCAGCCCACCTACAGTAGAGTCACACAGTGGCACTACAGAGTCATAAAAACAAATGCACTATGGAAATACACCACATGGAGAAATCTCTAGATGTTATATGACCAAAGGCCCCAGACATAAAAATGTGTACTGTGTGATTCCATATGTATGACATCAAGAATAAGTAAAACCAATCTACAGGATAGAGATTAGAATAGCACTTGTCTCTGCAGGTACATATTGATAAAAACAGGGTATGAGAGGGTCCCTTCTGGAGTTATGAAAATGATATCTTGATTGGGGTGCTGGTTGTATGGCTACATATATTTAAAAAGTATGTTAAACTGTATGCTTAAGATCTGAGCATTTTTGTATTTAGATTATATATCAACATAAAAGAATTTGAAAATAGTTAGAAGGAGATACTATTTTTCACTAAGCAGTGATTAAAATAATTTCATATTAGAAAATGTTCTTTGTTCCACCAATGTCTCTTCTGAAAAATTATGTGACAGAAAAGTATCAGGAAATAACGACTATGCCCAAAAATTTTCATTGTAACATTATTCATAAAGATGAAAACTGAAGGCAATGATAACTTCCCTATCACTAGAAAAACAGATGGGTGAATTATGAATGTTTATTATGCCACTTTGATATTACAGAGGACTTCTAAAAGCAGTGAGGGGCTTGGATCTATATGCGTTGCCCTGAAGAGATGTTTCATATTCTGGTGGGCAAATTTGTATAGGATAACTACATATGGTATACATATCTCTGTGTTTGTATGAGACAAAAGGAAGAGTGTGTATAGAAAGGTAGATATGTAAGGGCCTAAAGAAGGGCTATTTGCAAAATCACCATCAGCTATTTGAAAAGAAATGGAATCATTTGATTTGTTTCAGAAGCATTGAGTATTCTTTTAGATGGAAAGGGCAATGAAATAATTTCAGTAGAAACTATAATGTAAGTTAAAGTTACAATGGGCAGAGAGAGAGGAAATGGGTCATGACAGAAGATATACCTAATGTAGACAGTAGCTGAGCCTTTTAAGTGGTGGATTCATAGAGCAAAGAGTTGTGACCTCCTGCTGCTTAAGTCCCAGATCATTAGGTAGGTCCAGGAGTCTCTGTGAATTCTGGATCAATAGTTGCTCCTGCCTTTATTCATTTACAAGGTTGCATTTCCTTTGCTATTTGCAGAGCTTTGTCTACTACAACAGGTTCAAGTGCCTAGCCTTATTAGAACCAGGTATCATGAATAGTCAGTTCATGGCTTTGGAATTAGTGAAACCCAGTATCATCTTGGCAATGTTACCAGGCAGGCTCAGCATTTGTGACAAGGCCCCACAAACCTTTTCTCATGAAGGGGGAAATGGACTGGTCCAGGATGGATTTGGGAACTGTAGAACGATTTGTCATGAGATTCTCCTTCATTTTCTCAAATGATGTCTCTTGGACAATTTTATCCAGCACCGTTTCATCCAAGCTCTTTACCATGAACTGTGCCACTTTCTGAATCTCATGTTTTGGGTCCTGTGGTGAGGGTGACATTGAATGGGATGGATGAGTTTCAGAAAGCCGTGATTCTTTCTCAGAAGTACAGCCCTGAACAGCTTCAAGTTTCTCTGTTCCTGGGTCTGTGTCTCTTTACTCACCTTCTTTATGTCCTCGTAGAAGAGGAAGAGAACCTGATGTGTGTCTTTCTTCTGCCACCATCCTTTCACATGGTCAAACCAGGAGCCCCAACCCACTGTAACAGACACAAAGAGCAGCCTACATAGAAATGGCACAGAACCTTCTGAGGGTCAGGGTTTTTGTTGATTTGAAGTGTAAATGGGACAGACTCTGCATCAGATACCTCCTAAGAGTCCTGATCTGTTTGATTTTGATGGTCATGTGGACTGGGTCGGGCTTGGGGTTATTTGTCCAAACATGCTACCCAAAGTGTCTTCCTGTTGAGGATGCACAAACATGGTACCCTCACTGAGATCGCAATCCCTCTGGAATGAGGTTGCCTCAACAGAACCTGTGGCCCAGAACACCGACTTTCTAATCAGGTGGGAGATATTTACTGAGGGCTGTGGGTCTATAGTGGAAAAGCAGCCAAGCTGCTCTGCCTGGTCCCCATCCAGGGCAGGACTTACCTAAAGAGGCAAAGTTGTAGAGAATCAAATGTCATGTCTGATTCTCTTGAATCCGTCTCACTAGAATGGGGATACAGGTACACGAAGCATTTTCTTTTACCTTTTCCATCAATGAAGGTTTCAAAATACTCTTCCCAGGTTCCAGGGTCAGGTAGCACTTGATTCATCCTTTGGAAATGGTAGTAGGAAACCATACAGTCTTTGGCATTTCGAGCTACATAAAGGAACTTTAGGGTAAGGAGACAGATGGGTGAAAAATGGTATAGAAATGGATTTTCACAAAGTCCACCTGGGTTGAGTCTTCCTGAGGCTGTCTACACACACCTGTTTAGCACTTCGGAGCTGGCAGTGTGGCTTTGTAATCTCTCACCACTCTCCGTGTATCTTTGCCAATTATACTCTGTTTTCAACCTGGTCCTATTAAGACTTTAATTAGCTAACCTGATCCCCACTGGTGGCAGGGGGCTAAATCCTCCTTTAGAAAGGATGACCTGTCGTGTGACTAAAAAATGCCACATGCATGTGGATGAGCCTCTGACAAACTCATCTTGGTTTCCTGGTGAAACAGGATAGCTTCGTGGTTAGGGTGTGGACTGTGGAACAAGAAAAGAGTTACTGTCTTCCTTCTGGCCTCTCCAATTTATTATTTCTATCTTTAGTCGCTTCAGCTCTGCCCCTACAAAGCACCCCTTTATGTGTCACTTTGACCTCAAATTCAAACCTTCCTCTTCACAATTTTTCATTTAACCAACTTTTGTCTCATTATTATAAAATGAGAGAGGTAGGTAAATTCACATTTATTGTATCAGCCCCAAAGTGCCCTCTCAACTATCCACCCAGGACCCATGAACAGTTATTTCAGTGCTTGCTGATTTTCACCGTAAAACAGTGGTTCATAATCAGGGATGATATTTTCCACCAGAGACATTTATCAATCACCAGAGACATTTTTAGTTGTGACACTGGGACAGTGATGCTGGCATCTAGTGAGTAAAGGTCAGGAATGCTGAACAATACTCTACCATACACAGGAGACAAAACTAAGATTTCATGTCACGCCAATCAGAATGGCAGCTATTATGAAGACAAACAACAATAAGTGTTGGTGAGGATGTGGGGGAAAAGGCACACTCATACACTGCTGGTGGGACTGCAAATTGGTATAGCCAATAAGGAAAGCAGTATGGAGATTCCTTGGAAATCTGGGAATGAAACCACCATTTGACCTAACTATTCCTCTCCTTAGCCTATACCCAAAGGACTTAAAAACAGCATATTACAGGGACATAGCCACATCAATGTTTATAGCAGCACAACTCACAGTAGCTAAATTGTGGAACCAACCTAGATGCCCTTCAGTAGTTGAATGGATGAAAAAAATGTGGCACTTATACACCATGGAATTTTCTCAGCAATAAAAGAGAATAAAATCATGGCATTTGCAGGTCAGTGGATAGAGTTGGAGGAGATAATGTTAAATCCCAAAAAAACAAATGCCGAATGTTTTCTCTGATATAAGGAGGCTGACTCATAGTGGGGTAGGGAGGGGGAGCATAGGAGGAATAGGCAAACTCAAGATAGGGCAGAGGGGTGGGAGGGAAAGGGAGGGTGCATGGAGTTAGAAATGATGGTGAAATGTGATGGTCATCATTATCCAAAGTGCAGGTATGAAGACAAAAATTGGTTTGAACATACTTTGTATACAACCAAAGATATCTAAAATCGTGCTCTATATGTGTAATATGAATTGTAGTGCATTCTGCTGTCATATATAAATTTTTAAAATTAATAAAAAATACATAGGAGAGATCTTCTGCTTCCACCCACATGAAAGAATTATCTGGCTCAAAATATCAGTAGTGCTTTATTTATTCATATTAAACTATCTTTTATGTTCTCTATTCTGATACTTGGACATTTTGGAACCTTTCTGTTTTTAGAGGGAGTATCCTTTCTAGGAGTAGCTCATTCCTAGGTCTAGTAAATATGCAGCCAACCAATCCAGAGCCCACAGTTTCACCTCCTCCTTTATGAAGCTCCCATACTCTGAACCACTGTCCACCTGCCCACTCAACACAGGGCAGGTACCAGACAATCAGACGCAGTCCTATGCCCCAGAGTCTGCTGAAATTGTTCAAACCACCCAGCTCGAAGCCTGCCTACCTTGCATCTCCTGTCCCCATCCTGCAGAAACCACAATAATGGCTCTTGTACATATTTTTATCTCATCTTTCTGCATCCTGACTGACCTGGTGCTTCCCTATATGGCTCTATGTGGCATGCGGTACCTTCTGTTTCTAGGGAACTGTGAGCACAAAACACTCTTCATGACGGTCATTTCTGTGTCTGCATTACTTACCACATCACTTTGAACAAATCCCATTTGTCTTTTAAGCAAAAACAAAACAAAATTATAAAACAAGGGCTGAGATTGAGAAGCCCTGCTTTCCAAGTTGGTTACTCTGCCACTGTTGCCTAAGTCCTATATCCGTCTTCTCCACCAATGAACACGTTTCTTAAAATATTAAAAAAAGAAACACCTGAATTCTTAAGCTTTTAAACCTCAGTTGTCTTTCACTTCACTGTTTCTTGCCAGCTTGTGAATCTCTTCTCATATTTCTGACCTCTAGTCACAAGACTTCATCCCCTCTCCAAGTTCATGAATTTGGTATTCGTCGGTATTTATACTGCATATTAGCCTATTTGGGGGTTTTAAATTTCAATAACTGACATATATTTCTTTAATAGTTCTGTTTCTAATTATATGTTATTCCTGTATTTTAATTTTGATTCAATCTTTCATTTCTTTATACAACCTATTCTTCCTTCCTTCCTCCTTCCCTTTTTTCTTCTTTCTTTGTCTCTCTCTCTTTTTTTCTTTCCAGTGCTGTAAATGAAACCAGAACTTTGTATGTTAGGAAAACACCCTAGTACTTCCCAGACCTCTTCTTTTATTTCTATAGGTGATAAATTGTTAAGTAAAGTTCTTGAGGTCTAACTCTGCTGCTTGTTATCTGTCTGTCTGTCTGTCTATCTATCTATCTATCACCTCTATCTCAATCTCAGTATCTTGGCTAATTCTGTGTTTTGTAATGTGGGATGGTGAGCTCAGGTGGGTATCTTGTGGGGCCTGGGCAGAAACTGTATTCTTCCAGACCATGTGCCTGCCAGGGATCCTGGGAACACTGACAGTTACTATATGCCGATTTGACTTATTGTATTTTCTTGAACAGCATGAGGAAGGCCAATTTGAACCCCAAGTTTTGAGAGAGGAGGACAGTGGGCACACATTCTCAGGGGAGCTAAGAGCAGGCTCAAGACAGGCTCCCTGGGTTCTCCTTCACCGTCTCCACCCACCATTGAGGATTCGACCTTTCAGTATCCCAGTTATACTCCTTATTCCTCTGGTTCCTGATATCCTTGGCTTTGGCCTTGTGCATTTGCAGCCATCAAAATTTAAGTTGCTGGATTATCCAGGTCACCAAATTTCCCCAGACAGATCCAGGCCTAATTTACTTCTCTGAGTTTTATTTCCCTCTTCATTTTTAGAACTTAGGGACTTTCCTTACTTTTAAACCCATCTCAGTTATGCATTTAAAAAGGGAATTCTGCTATGTCCTGCAGCATTCATGGGTGGTATACAAATGTTTTTGTATACAAAACATCATCCTGGAAACAGAAGTTCTCACTCCTCACCCAGGTTTTCCAAAAGGAAGCCATGTCATTTGATGTGAGTCTTCCCCCTGCACTCCTGTCATCCTGAGATTGCCCTCTTAGTCATTCCCATCTGTTTCCACTGCTGAGAAAGCAGTTCCCCGTATTCAGTCTGTGCTCTTGCCTCCCCTTGGTACACAGTTCTCATCTTTTGCAGATCAGAAGACATGTTTTACTGCCCTATGCGGTGACAGAAATTCAACACGCACTGATGTCCATGATAAATAAAGTCCCAGAATGAGTAAAACAAGGAGCGCAGGGCTGTGGCCAAGGGCCTCCTCAAGAGCACTCATGGCTCCCTCTGTTCATCAACTTTCCCTTTTGAACAATCTGCAAGGCTTTTTATTATTCCCCTTTCCCTCTCCCCATGGCCCAGCCTGTGGCCCCTGTTCTCACTCTTTCCTTCATAGCAATCCTTGCTCTTCAGAGCAGTGGATCCTCATGCCTCCCCATGTCTATTCTCTGTAGAAATTCAGTACAGCTTCTGCCTCCAGGTCTCTTGGAAACTGTCCACGGGAGTGCCCTTGTGGAAACTGTCTGCGGGAGTGCCCTTGTGGAAACTGTCCACTGAACATAGAACCTTGCATTTTCCCTTACTGTTGAGAAGCTGCCAACCCTTCAGAAGTAGAGGAGAGGTAAAGATGTGGAGGAGGAAGTTCTGACCTGGGGTCCGGAGGCCTCACTCTGGGTGGGCTTCCTCTCCTCCTGCCACCAGGTGGCTGAACTTATCCTACCTTTCAGTTGTTTTCCCAGAACGATGATGGCAACAACTGAGTAGGAAGGTGAGTCCTTAGTATCCGTGGAGCAGGCATCACATTGGCTTTTTCCACACCTTTAAAATAATTCAAGAGGATACATCTGTATGGTGTAAGCACAGTGAGGGGACCTTGTGTCTCAGGCTCTGTCCAGAATGTTTCATTATGCACTTATCTCTCTGTTGGTTTCTTGGCTTTCTTTTGGGATTTCATAGTCATTTACTGATATTACTTTCATTTTGAAGAATGACAACATGATGGCTATAAGGGAGCTTCAACTTAAGCTACTTCATTACTTCAAAGATAAGGAGATGGACCATTGTATCGTGTTGAGATGGAGCCCACCAGGACCAGAGAGCAGGGCTCTCACCTTCCAGCCAGCTAGAGCCAACCATATGTGACTGGCCTATGCCAATCACTTTTTCCAACTCTAAAACCATAGACATTTCCTGGCATGTAAGTCATGAATTCTACTCTTTCGTTTATACCATTATTGGGTATTTGCTGTATGCGATATTGTGTTGAACTGAGGTTATGGGGAAAAGACAACAAATAAAGCAAACGTCTTCTTTCTAAGGAGTGTCAACTCTAGTGTAGCAATCAGAGGCTCAGGTAAATTGCCATGGAGAGCCAAAGGAGTCAGTGCTGAAAATCAAAATTGCTCCAAAGATCTGGAGTGAATCGATGTGCTTAGGTGACACAGTTGAACTTGGACCACTTGTATATGATGGGTGAAGATCCCTCTGCATGAAGGGTCAAGAATGCTGATTGCTGAGGGAGGGTATTTATAAAATAAAGAAATAAGAAATGACATAAAATAA
Organism: Ictidomys tridecemlineatus; assembly: GCF_052094955.1. Classification (NCBI taxonomy): domain Eukaryota; kingdom Metazoa; phylum Chordata; class Mammalia; order Rodentia; family Sciuridae; genus Ictidomys; species Ictidomys tridecemlineatus. The sequence continues at coordinate 47,692 of NW_027526117.1, forward strand.
CATGTCACTTTAAATGTGCAGCAGGGAGCTACACTTAGAAGTGGCTTCCACACAAACTCCCATCTTGCTGGCTGGTGTGAGTGCTGGCAGGGGGTCAGGTCTCTGTTCTAAGCCTGTAATCAAAGTGCCCTCAGCTGACTGAGGAGCTAGGCCTCTTCTCTCAGTGCCTGTTTTTCAAGGCTGGGCCTCATCGGGAAGGAAACTGTGGAGAAGAGGCCTCTCTGTGCCTCTTGTCCTTTGTTCTGGGCACACCTGTAAACTCTATTTTGCCTTCTAAAAAGTGTGGTGCTGGGAGTGTTCTGGATGCCAACTTCCCTCCACCCTGTCAACCAGGCTCCTGGGCAGTCTTTAAGTGTTATGGGAATGGCTGTTCTACTGGCCCTGAGGAGGAGGGAGTCTCTCTGCTAGATCCCAGGAAAGAGCATGAGAACTGAGCCCTTCAACAGGGAGGGCCCGGTCTGGAGCTGACATCCGTGTGTGGACACCTTGAAGCATGCAGACCTAGTGCTTTCAAATCACGGCTGCTTTTGAGCCACTCCCATTGAGAAAGAGTTCTTCTTGGAAGCTTGGCATGATCTCTCATCTCCACAGCTCTTCACATTTTCTCCCCAAACTTTCACTTTAGCATTAGCATTTACACTAACATTCTGATCATCTCAACTTTATTTATGGGAATCTCCAATGAGGTTTTAAGAAATTGGTATCACAGTTTCACATAACAACCATCTTAACCTTTTTGTGTGTGTGCCTTGGACTGAACCCAGGACTCGGGCATGCTAAGCACATGTTCTACCACTAAGCTATACTCCAAGCCCCATCTACACCATTTCTAAGTATACATTTCAGCAACTTTAAGCATGTTTGCATTGTTGTATGACTATGTATTTCCTGAACTTTTTTATTTTCCCAAACTGAATCTCTGTGCCCTTTCACACTAACTCCACAATTCTTCTCCAAGTCTCTGGCAACCACAATTCTGATTTCGGTCTCTTTGTATTTGACTACTTTAAGTATTCATATAAGTGGAATCACAGTATTTGCTCTTTTTCATTTGGCTTATTTCACTTAACACGTCTTCAGTGTTCTTCATGTTACAGCATACGTCAGAATTGTGTTTCGTCGTATGTATATACTACATTTTCTTTGTGCTTGCTTCTCTTGTTATTGTGACTCATGCTGCTATAAACTCTGTTTGAGTCCCTGTTTTCAATTCTTTTGGATATCTGCCTAAAAGTGACATTGCTGGATCATGCAGTACCAACATTTTTTTCTTTAAATAAGAGAGCATTCTGGTATTAAAAAGAAAATTGGAAAGCCACTTTTGGAGGCCATTAAATTCATACTTCTCAGTAAGGATTTTCTAACTTGCCTTGCCTTTCCTCAGCTCCTTTCTGGTCTCCTGCTCTAACTCTGCCCGTCTGTCCACATGGGTCCCCCTGCTCCAGGCTCCCTGTGTAGAGGACATGAGTCTTCCCTCCTGCTTTCATCCCTATTGAGGCCATGGAACCCATTTTCATCTAACTGGCAGGGAGCAGGGGACCCATGGAGTCAGTCATTTTTGGCCCTCATCATCTGCACTGAGGTCCTAGCCCTGGGATTTGAGCCATACATATATCCTGTGTCTTTATGAGAGAAGTAGTTCAGCTTGCGTTGTGGAAATAGCCCCAGGGGGTACAACGTTAAGTAGCTAATAGTTAAATAGTTCTTGCCTTCAAGGAGCTTGGGGTCTGGCAGAAGAGAGAGGCAAGAGTCAACAAGGACAGTGACAGCTGATCATTCTGGTCCCTCCAGGAGTGCAGTTTGGCCATGCTCCTCTCATTCTGCCCAGAGCACTCCGTACTCACCTCTGACTCACCCACTGATTGTGGTGTACGTATTGTCTGCATTTTTCTCTTCCATGGAACCATGACTTATTGAGGGCCAGTGGATGCAAGATGTCTGATGAGCAGTCCGGGGCCTGTAGTGAGTGTGGAACTGAGTGGGCTACTCCTAGATTTTACCTATATGTAGTTCACACACCCACATGTGTGCACATTTTCTCAGTCTTTCCAAATGTATTCCTGTTGGACTCTATGCTTTTGGTGTGGAATGTCTTTGTACCTGGGATTTGGTCAGAGGGTGCAAGGGCCCTAGGAAGGAGATGGACTAGCTTGTTCATGGCCCAGTGGTGCCCATCCACTCCAGAGGTTTTGACCCTGGACTCACGTGCATGAGTCGGTGTCATTCACTACCCTCCTCCTCTAGGGGCACACCTCACCTCTGTGGGCAGAGACTGTCTATCCTGGAATAACCACGGCATGGATGAGTCTCCACTGAGTACCCCTCTGTCAGTGGCTGGGAAGAAAGAAAACCTGAGACTGTTTGTTCCTCCTTGGACTCAGGGCACCTTGATTCATAAAGAACCGTCTTGGCTTCCATATGACATGCCAAACTGGGGACTGGTTACCTGGCTTCTTCAAAATCCTACAGCTGCTGGGATGACCTGAGGGAGGCTCTGTCTTGTTTTTTTCTGACTTAGTGATGGGACATTGTGCTCCTCACTGGCAAGAAACCTCATTAGAAATCTTGCTCAGGATTTTCTCTCTTTTTAATCTCCCAATTGTCAGAGATTAAACAATGTTGACGGGGGGGGGGGGGGGGGGGCAGGATGTAGAAACAAGATAAAAATTTGGGCTTGGTTGGTCCAAGGACCAAATGGCACCCTGGGGCAAGTGATTTATCCTGGAGAGGTAGCTGTCAACAATACTTTACCATGAGATACCTTGACAGGCACTGTTTCAAGCTTTTTACATATATTAACTCACTTAGTCCTCACAACTAATTGAGGTAGGTGCTATTCTGTGGCTATTTTGTAGCTGAGTAAATTATAGAGAAAGGTTAAATAACTTGCTAAAAGTCATGGTATAAGTGACATAGCCAGGATTTGAACCCCAGTTGTCTAGATTTACCCTGCTGTGGAGTCATAATCAGAGACAAAGAAAAATGGAAGATCTTGATGGCACATGGAATGAATCCCAGTTAGGCAAACAGAGGTTAGCCTGTGTATGGAGTTGGCACTCCACAGATAATTAAGAGATGGAGAACATAAGGCATTGAATTGCAAAGCCAGTGTCACCTACATAGGAACTTAGATCCAGAAGGACCTCAAGGGTATCTTGGCTTGCAGATACACCTGGACAAGGTTACAAGTTCTTATGCATATCAATCAGACCAGGAACTTCATTTCTTAAGGCAGTGGAAAGGTTTATCAGATCACCATCAACAGTTTTCTAAGAACTCCAGATCTCCATGCTAGAGTTACACTGCTTCATTTTCATAGCTTTATTTATTTGTGTTCCCAAGTTTCTATTACATGGATCTCTGTAATGCTCAGCTTTGGGAAGTGTCTGTCTCTGTCTCTGTCTCTGTCTCTGTCTCTGTCTCTGTCTCTGTCTCTCTCTCTCTCTCTCTCTCTCTCTCTCTCTCTCTCTCTCTCTGTGTGTGTGTGTGTGTGTGTGTGTGTGTATCTGTGAACTCTCTGGAACTCACCAGAGGGACTCACCGGAGGGCTGGGGAGGCCGAGCCCACTCAATGAAAGGGTGGCGGTGTTGGATGATGGCTCGCTGGCACTTCTCCACATCTGCATCCTGTTCAATCATGTCCACAATTTCCTGAATCCATGTTGTTCCTGAGAGTCAGAAGAGAAAGGCAAGAAGCAGAAAACGTTTAGATAATCTTCTTGAAGCTGCTGAGGGAAAGGATGAAGGGACATGGAGTCTGTTGTTGGCTTCAACCTCCTCTGGGTCCAGGATCCTGTTTGCCATGAGAGATGGACGTCCATGCGGGACAGACTTTGGGTCTATACTTGGCGTGGAGCAGCAAAGGAAAAGCTCACAAACACCCAAGAGCAGGGCATGGCGGAGCGCAGCAGGTGGGGCCTCCAGCACTGATATGCTGCAGCCCCTTCCGAGAATCCAGGGATGCCAGGCATCCAAGCCTAAGCCCCCTCCTAGAACAGCAAGGAGCGCGACTTCTGTCCTGGGGCATACTGACTTAGCAGGGTGAGGTCTCTGCTGTTGCCCTACCCCACAATCACCTGCTTTAGGGTAAGTACAGATGAGAAGATCGTCCGGTTGGCCTCAAAGTTCTGGATCTGGCTCCAGTTGTCTACAGTGGTACTCTGCAGGGGGATCCCTGCCACCTCTTTCAGTTGTGACTGTTTCTTCAAATTCGAGGTTGGGGCCATAGTATCTTGCGGTGGAGAGTCCTTACGGGAAAAGAAAATAGCTTTCTTTAAAAAAACTGGTGGTGGGGCTGGAGATGTGGCTCAAGCAGTATCCCGCTCGCCTGGCATGCGTGCAGCCCGGGTTCGATCCTCAGCACCAAATACAAGGATGTTGTGCCTGCTGAAAACTAAAAAATAAAAGATTAAAATTCTCTCTCTCTCTTTTTAAAAAAAACTGGTGGTAAAATACACATAACATGAAATTGAGCATTTTAACTATTTTTAATTGTATAATTCAGTAGCATTAATTACTTTCACATTGTTGTGCACTCATCACTACTACCCACCTCTTGAACATTTTCTTTTTCTTAAATAGAAATACTGTACTCATTCATCACTAACTCCTCATTCTCCATTCTTCAGCCACTGAAAACCACCATTCTTTGTTCTGTTTCCACAAACACTAGTTGTTTTACTTAAGTAAAATCATATAGTATTTGCCTTTTTGTGAGTGGCCTGTTTAACTTAGCTTAATAGTTTTATGATTAATCCATGTTGTGTAATGTTGCAGGACTTCCTTCCTTTTTGAAGTTGAATGATATTCTTTGCTCATGTGCTGTATTTGATTATCATTAATTCATCTATGGAAGCTTGGGTTGTTTCTACCTTTTGATTATTGTGATTGATGCTGCTATGAAGATGGGTATATAAATATCTCTTTGAGTTCCCATTATTCATACTTTGGGGTAAATACATAGAAATGTAATTCTCCAAATTAAACATTATATGTTTAATTTTGGGAAAAACCTATTGCACCATGTTCCACAGTGGCTATATCATTTCACGTTCTCACATGCAGTACACAGGCTCCAATTTCTCTATATTATCACCAACACAAGATGTTTTCTGGGTTTTTAAAAATAGCTGTCCTGATGAGGATGAGGTTGTATTTCATTGTGGTTTTGATTTGCATATCCCTAATGACTAATGACGTTGTACGTATTCTCATGAGCTAAGTGTTTATTTCTTTGTAGAAATGTCTTTTCAAAGTCTTTGTTCATCTTTGCATTTGTTGTTGTTGTTTTGAAAAAAGTTGCATTAAAAATAAGGCTTTTAAAAGCACAAAAGGAGGAAGACAGAAGTAGTGGGCCACTGTTACTCTTGGGATTTCAGGAGATATTTATTAATACTACTATTAATGAGATGATAATAGTCAAAACCCAGCACGTATCAAACACTTTGATTTGTCATGTGTTAGGCTAAATGCCTGTATAAATTAGTTCTCAGTTCTTGCATAATGTGAGTGACAGAACTTTGGAGATTAAAGGGTCCTTACAGAAAATGTAATAGTAAATGATTGTTGGAAATTCAATAACAGAAGCTGGTTCCATGATTCCATAGAGTGGGTGGGGGAACTGGCAGCCCAGCTTGGCCAAACCTAGCTTTCAAATGGCCTTGCCCTCCCAGAGAGAGAAACCCCATAGCACAGTTTACATCACGAAATTAAAGACAATTGGACAGTGTGTGCCTCTCAGTAGAAGACACATGACCTATGAAGTGGTCCTACCACATACATGGAACCCAAATCAGTAAGCAAATATCGGTTTAAAGGAAATTAATATTAAAATATATCACGACAATGAAATGAAAATGTAAGTCAATATATAAGACCAATAATAAATAAATGGAATTGCTTCAGATTTAAAAAAACTTCTGCACAACAGAGGAAACAATTAAGAACACAAAGAGAGGAGAAAATCTTTGCTAGCTACTCTTCCAACAGGAGTTTATTATGCAGAATATAGGTAGAACTCAAAAAAACACCAAAACCCAAATCAAACAACCCAATCAATAGACAAATAATTAATTAAAAGATATTTTTCAAAAGAAGAAATGCAAATGGACAAAAACTATATGAAAATAATGTTCAATATCCTTAGTATTTAAGGAAATGCAAATCAAAGCTACAGTCCAATTAGAATGATAATCATCAAAAATATAAATAATAATACATGCTGTTGAGGTTGTGAGGAAAAAAGTATAGTTATATATTGTAGACGGGACTGTGAATGAGTACAACCACTTTGGAAATTAGTATGGAGAATCCTCAAAAGGCTGGGAATGGACTCACTCTATGACCAAGCTACTCTACTTAAAATAAGTAAGATCAGCATGTTATAGCAATACCTCCATACAAATGTGTATAGCAGCACACTTTACAAGCCAAGTTATGGAACCAGTCAGGTACCTGTCAATAGATGAATGGATAAAGAAAAAGTGATCTATCTATCTATCCATCCATCCGTCTATTCACACACACACACACACACACACACACACACACACACACACACACATACACACACACACACACACACACATAAATACAATTGAGTTTTACTTCACCATAAATGAAAATGACATTATATCATTTGCTGGTAAATGGGTAGAACTGGAGAACATCTAGCTGAGGGGAAAAAGCCAGACTCAGAAAGTTAAGGATAAAAAATTCTCTCTTACATGTAAAATATAGAGAAAAATAAGCAATTAAAGAAGGGAGAATCTCATGAAAATAGAAGGGAGTACAGTGGAATAGAGGAAGGAAAGTTAGGAAAGGGGAGGAGGGATGGGAAAGGGGAGTAACAGCAGAATAAAATTGATCCAACCATGTCATGTGCACATATGAATCTATCAAAATGAATCTCACTTTTATGTATAATTCTAATGCACCAATTTAAATAAATTAAAAATTAAAAATGTAAACCACATGAAAGTCTACAGGACAATAATAAACTTACTTCAAATAAATGACAAGACAGTTGAAAAAAATAAAGAGGAGTCAGTATATTTTTTAAAACCACCTAAAAATACATATTAAAGAAAAGACATGCACAGGAATGTTCACTTAGGTGATTAGACTTTGAAGAAACTAAAGAAGGGAGCAGAGGATGTAGTTCAGTGGTATAACACTTGTCTAGTTTGCAGGAGACCCCAGGTTTAACCTCCAACACTACACAAGAGGAAAACAATAATAAAAAAGGAAACAAAATAGAACTTTAAAAAAGAAAGTGATTATCTTAAGTGTCAAGACAGTGGCTACTTCTAAAAAGTTAGAGGACAGAGAAAATGGGGGCTTCTTTAAGTTGGCAGGTTTTTAGAATATACTGTCCTGGGTGCCAGATACAAGGTTATTGGCTTTATCGTCATGTATTAAACTGTGCATTACTGTATTAGAATAGAAAGCTAGATAGTATCATGGGAAGGGACTGGCACATCAGACAGAGAAGCAGGTGAGGGCTGCATTAGTCAGCTTCTGTTTTTATTATTAACTACCTAAGTTAGGTTACTTATAAAGAGGTTTGTTTAGCTTACAGCTCTGGAGGCTGAAGTCCAAACAACACTGGACAGGCTCTTGCAAAGGTCCACTTGGGTGTAACATATCATAGGGGAAGTAGGTGTGTATTTCCTTGTGTGGTCTCTCTACCTCTCTGAAATTTGATTGTGGGGACTCCATCCTAACAACCCTGAACTAATCTGATTACTTCGCAAAGGCCCTGCCTCTAAACACTATAGTAAGATAAAGTTTCCACCTTTTTAATATTATACATCATAGTGTGGAGACCAAACTCCTGCATGAGTTGGGGGTGGAGGTGAGGATTAGGGGAAACACCACATTCAAACTTTATCAAAGGATCAGAGGAACAAGGGAGCAAGGTTTCTTCATGTTAAATAATTTCTAGAGCTTAGAGCTTTACGGTGGGGAGTGTATAGAAGTGAGCATGGATGATGTTACCAGGGCCTTTCAGGTATGCTTTTATTCTAAGGGCAATAGGAGGTCACCAAATAGGGGGAAGCTGGAGACTGCCCAAGGTGACATGTTGCACTTTAGAAAGGTCACAATGGGTGGGGGACTGGGAGGACTGGACTGGAGCCCAGTGGGACAGTTCTGCAGCAATTCAGATGGAGTTGGTGATCGTATCTTTGCTGAGTACTGTGGCAGAGGGGACAAGAAGAAGTCAGCAGACTTAAGAGACCTTTGGGAGGTAGAATCAATGTCCCTTAATGATTAAATGTGAGGGGAAGGGGCGGCCGGGGAAAGTCAAGCTTGTGAACAGATTTCTGATGCGGGTAGCTGGGGAGTCAGAGAATTTGTTTCAAGTGGGAGCCCTGGAGGGGAGCAGTTTTTGCATGGCTAGGTTCAGTTTGAGGGGGAATCTGAGCTGCCTGTGGGTCCTCTGTATCTGGAACCCTTAGGCAGGTGTGAAGGTGGGTCCAGAGCTCTGGCCTGGTCAACACATTGTCCAACCCTGCTGAGAAAACCGTGAGTGAGGCAGGTGCTGAGGGCTGAGGTGTGCGAGGAGAGCATGGGAGTCAAGAGGCACTTAGTTCTTAACTGCATTCGACTTATGAATTATGACTTTATATGGTGAAATGGCCATATGCATTCAGTAGGAATCTTACTTTGAATTTCGAATGTGAATAATTTCCCAGGATTACAGTGTGTGGTAAAATCCTCTCCTGATGCTGGACAATGGCAAAGAGCCACAAGTCCCAGCCACCCCATGATCACAAGAGGAATCAGCTACACTCCACAGTGTGCTGTGTGGCTGAGCTAGGATGGGTGGGAGGTAGGTTCTATCAATGCATTATCATCTATCACATTTTCAGTTTATGATAGACTTATCAAGATATAACCCCATCATAAGTCAGCATCTGTGTATGGAAGGTACCTGGAGCTCAACAGGCCACAGTATGCAGGGTGCTGAGAAAAACAGCTGTCTGGGACTAGGGAAGTTAAAGATGGGGCTGTCTAATGTGCTCTCATCCCCATGGCCCTACTGTGTGGAGGCAGTCACAGGGCGCGGTGGAACCTGACTGAAGCTCAGGAAAGGAGGCTCAGCAGGAGTGTGGAGAGAGCTGGGTAGTGCTGGGGCCTGACTGAAGCTCAGGAAAGGAGGCTCAGCAGGAGTGTGGAGAGAGCTGGGTAGTGCTGGGGAGCAGAGGGCCGTGCCATGGAAGGGATTCCAGGCCCTTTTCACCTTCCCTCAGATCCTTGCTAGCTGTAGAAGCACTGTTAGAGGAGAGAAGATTTCAGGGAGAAAGTTTAGGGAGTAATCACCTGAATTCTAGATTGAACAGTTTGACTGGTACCTATCACACACACCTTTCATGCCATTGTTTTCAGTTTCCTTAGGACCTGGCTGAGTTAACCTATTTGGTAACACCTACATGGCACAAGATGAAAAAGTACAATGAGGTAAGTACAGCATTTCTTTTGAGCCATATTCTTACCTTCAAGCTCCAGGAGAGTCAGCAGCCTTGAGACCTGAGCAAGGGTCAGTAGGCCCAGGAATCACATTCCAAGGAAAAGGGTGGTGTTCCCTGGCTATGGCAATCACAGAGGCTCAAATTTCCTCTGTGCTGCCGCTGAATGGCCTTCAGCAGGTAGAGGCACTTGGGGAGGCTCTCCTGTTGGTGTGGTACACTGCAGTCATTACTGAAAGAGTCTGGCTGCATAGGAGAAAACCCCGCTGCCACCTGCCCGACAAAGAATCGCCTTTCATTGTTCAGCGTTCACTTAACTGTGGCCTTGACTGCTCTGCAATCAGCTGTCTTGAGCTGAAAACTCAAGGCTGTCTGGAGGAATGTATGGCAGCAAGCACACCCCTCCTTGTTTCCTATGACCTCCCAGTGACTGCACCTGTGGGTGCCCACAGTTCTTCAGCAGAAGCCAGCACTGCATGGCTCTGCTCCTCCCCCCAGGGCTCTCAGACTGGCAGAGGATCCACAATGGGCAGGGCATGGGGTGTACCCAGGCTATGCTTCAGAGAAAACAGTCGCATGGCCTCCAGGTCCTCTCCTTTCTAGGCAGGGTCTGTGTCTGCCTGAGCACCCAGCCCTTGTTAATCATTTAAACTAGCAGCCCAAATTGATTTATCTGACTCTCTCCTCCCGCTTCATTACTGATGATGCCATGATGTGCCAAATCAACAGATCACCAGCCACCCAGTTTTATCATCATTTCCTAACCTGAATCCCCTTCTTTTCCTTTTAGCTAAACATAAAGGGGGCTTAAAACCTGTGTGAAGAGCGGGTTTACAGGATGCTAGTCCATTATTTTCAGTTTTGCTAGCTTACCAAGTAAATCTTTTTCCTTGCCCCAATAATTTGTCCTCAAGTCATTGGGCTCTTTTATAAGTGGTGAGTAAATAGACTTGGGTTCATTAATGGGGGAACTGCAAGAGCTAGAAATAAGTTCCTGCTCCTTTGGTGATTTCTTTAGCCCAAGGTTCCCTTTCTGAATCTATAAAATGTAGGAAATGGGGCTAGGATTGTGGCTCTGCAGTGGAGCGCTTGCTTAGCACGGGCGGGACCCGGGTACGATCCTCAGCACCACATAAAAAATAAAGGCATTCTGTTGTGTCCATCTACACCTAAAAAAAATATAGGAAATGGTGATTGCCTCCAATTGTTGTTTTAAGCTTAAAAACAATAATGAAAACATCTTTCCTAGCCCATGCTGCTTACAAATATTGGTTTTCCTTTTCTTTCTCCTTGAACAGTATTCATCAACACCTATATGCAGAAAAGACACAGCAAAAGTCTAGAGTTTATATATGCATTTATTTAACCTTGCCTTATCTTTTAAAAGGCATGCAGTTATGAAGACAGACTATATTTTAGTGACCTAGGCTACCTGGAAAATCAGACTGGCCATGCATTAAATACTCACTGACTGCTACTCTTCCGTCAAGTCCCAACCTTGTTCTGACCTAGTGATTTCTTTCTGGAATTTAAGTGTAACTGAGAGAAGGATTTAGGATTAAAAGAAAGATACACCAAGTCTCAAAGGTGCACGGATTCTCACATCTGTGAGCCATTGCAATGCTGAATGCACTCAGGAATAGTTGTGATTCTTTACAACATGCCCTTGGCACTCATCCTTGTAAAATGAGGGAAACTGTCAAGCACAGGAAAAACTTATGCAGAATTATGTCCTTGTCCCCTGGCTCCACCTTTAGTCCATCCCCTAGCATAGGCCTCCTATAAATATTTATACCCCACTCCAATAGATTGCTTATTTCCCTCTGGAGATAGCCTGCAGTCTCTTTTGGATGTGTATTCTTTGCTTTACCCCAAAGACACCTCTCTTGAGATTGCCCCCATTCTCCCTTGAATGTGTATCTATTTTCCTAAATAAACCTTTGTCTATAAATTTATTTGGCATGTGCTGAAATTCTTTTCCATTATGTATGCCTCTGGTGCTAAGTAAGGTTCCCCCTCCCCTCTAGAAATCCTTGCACTCTTCCAGAGAATCACCTAGCTGCCTGTCCTGCCAAAGTTTTACATCTTTGACCTTGTACTGACATCAGACATCACTTTTCCTCTCCTTTTCCAAAGGGGATTTTGTTTGTTTAATTGCAATCTATTTTTTTCTACTTTCTTCCCAATTCTCTTATTCCAGTGCTGTCAACACTCGACCTCATTTGATTGACTCCAAAGTTCTTAGGGCTAACTCATGATCTTTCTCTGCAGTTCAAATACCTCATGTCCAATTGTGTAGGTGTCTGCAATACCAGAGCCACCTGCATGTATGCCACCCCTCTCTTACCTCATTCCCTTGCCCCATTTCCTTCCAGGTCATGGGGCTGCCATCTTTCACACCTGAAGCATTACCTTGGATTCCTTGACCTATCTAACAATATCTTTTATCATCGCATGTTTATTGAGGACAACTGCAAATAAGAAATAAACCATATAAAGAACTCAAAATGCTTAACACCAATAAAACCCCACAAATAACCCAATCACTAAATAGACTAAGGAACTGAACACATACTACACAGAAGAAGAAATATAATCGATCAACAAATATATGAAAAAATATTCAACATCTCTAGCAATTACAGAAATGCAAACCAAAACTACATTGAGATTTCATCTCTCTCCAGTGAGAATGGCAATATCAAGAATATAAGCATCAATAAAGTTGATGAGGATGTGGGAGAAAAGGTAAACTCATACATTGCTGGTGGGGCTGCAAATTGGTGTAATTTGGGAAAGCAGTATGGAGATTCCTCAGAAAACTTGGAATGGAACCATCATTTGACCCAGCTATCCCACTCCTTGGTTTATACCCAAAAGACTTAAGATCAGCCTACTACAATGATACAGCCACATCCATGTTTATAGCAGCTCAGTTTCCAACAGCTAAACTATTGAACCAACCTAGATGGCCTTCAACAGATGAATGAATAAAGAAACTGTGGTGTATATACAGAATAGAATATTCCTCCATCTTAAAGAACAACAAAATTATAGCATTTGCAGATAAATGGATGGAGCTGGAGAATATTATTCTAAGCAAAATAAGCCAATCCCAAAGAACTAAAAGCCAAATATTTTCTCTGCTATGTGGATGTTAATTCACAATAAGGGAGGAGGCTCTAGGGAAAAATAGAGCTACTTTGGATTAGACAGATAGAAGTGAAAGGAGGGATGGGGTATGGGTGTAGAAATGAAAGTAGAATGAATTGGACATTATTACCCTATGTGCATATATGATTGCATGACCAGTGCAAATGTATGTCATGTGCAATCAGAAAAATGAGAAGTTAAACTCCATTTATGTATCATGTGTCAAAATGCATTCTACTGTAATGTATTACTAATTAAAACAAAATTTAAAAATAAAATAAACCCATAGTTTTTAAAATCCCAGAATTTATAGTTTTAAGTACAGCTCTGGTTGCTCCCTCTGCATTCATATCAGTGAACTGGGATATTGCAAAACCTTCTATCAGCTCTCCTTTTCCCCAGTCTCTTTCCTCTGGTCTTTACTGTGTTCATCATATAAATTAGCTCAGTCCAGAGCAGTTACCTCTCATCCTGTATGGCCCAAAGTCATAATTAATTCAAGGTCTTCTTTAATATGACACCATCCATGGCTGAACTTAGTGTTCCCTGGAGTCATCTTATAATTTCCTACCTCTTTGCTTCAGTCCTGTTATTCTCCCTATCCAAAATATTCTTAATCAAATTTTATAGAGTCAAAAGTATCAGCTTTAAAATGAAATTTTACTTGAAGCCTTTCTCAGATTCTATCTGAAAGTAAACTGTGCTATGAACTAGCTCTTATTTTTTTAAGAAGTCAGTTTTATTGAGGTCTAATTCACTTCACCCATTTAAAATAGTTTTAGTTGTAAAACTAAAACTAGTGTAACCATCACTACAATCAACTTTAGAGCATTTTTGTAATCCCACAAAGAAACTCTGGTGCTGGTGGTGCAGCTCAGTGGTATAGCACTTGCCTAGCATGCTTGAAGGCCTGGGTTCCATCCCAAGCACCAACACACAAAGTGAGGAGGAGGAGGAGGAAGATAGGAGGAGAATAAGAAAGGGGAGTGGGAGGAGTAGCAGGAGGAAGTGGCAGAAACCCTGCACCATTTAATGGTTACCCTTCATTGCCCCTATTCATCAGCGTTAGGTAGCCACTAATTTATTTTGTATATCAATTGGACTCGTTTACTGTGAATATTTTATGCATACAAATATAAGTGAAATCATACAGTATGTAGCCTACAAATGCTATTACTTGAATGTGTCCCCCAAAGTTTATGTGTTTGAAATGTAATCCCCAGTGCAACAGTTTTGAGAGGCGCGATCTTTAAGAAGTGATGAAGTCTCAGTAAGTTGTTATCACAACACTATTGTGTATTGTGAAAGTAAAGTTCATCCCCTCTTTCTCTCTCACATCATGTGATGCCTTCTGCCATGTTATCCCACAACAGGAAAGTCCTCTCCAGTTGTGAGCCCTCAAACTTAGATTTCCATACCTCCAGAGCCATAAAAATATATCTCTATTCTTTATAAATTGCTAGTCTCAAATATTCTGTAATACTAGAACAAAATAGAATAAGATAGCATGCGTAATTTGCCTTTCTTTAATAGCAATTTGCTCTTTTATTTTAAAGAGAAAATCAACTAACTGCCCAATGCCCTCAGTTTTCTTAGATATGCTATTAAAACTTAGGTGGGACTAGATTTAGGTCTCTCTCTCTCTCTCTCTCTCTCTCTCTCTCTCTCTCTCTCTTTCTCTCTTCCCCTCTTCCCTGGCTATCATGAAATGAGCAGTTTCTTCCACCATACACTCCTGATAAAATGTATTAATGTATTGGTTCACTCCAACCCAATAGATTATGGATTGAAAGCTCTGAAACTGAGGCAATATAGCCTTTTCTCTTTTAAAGTTAATTTATCTCAATTATTTTGTTATAATAATGGGAAAAAAGACTAGCACACTGGGTCCTGTACCTTGGGACTAGACCTTCAGTCTGTATTTCTGCAGGCAAAGGCACCTGGTACTTTCATATATCACATATATCTTTGAAACTCTGCAAAAGCCTGAAGGAACTTCAGGCCACATCCTTAAAACATTTATAATTCACCTTTTCCTCTAGGGAAATTATTCTCTTATCCTTGGGTCTCATATTTTAAGTGTTAAGGATAATTTAATTGTTTGGGGTATGGAGTGGTATTATTTGTGTGTGTGTCTATGGTTCTGAGCATTGAACCCAGGGTCTCATGCATGTAGCCTACCACTGAGCTACAATCCCAGCTCATTATCACTTTAAAGGAAAACAATTTTTTGTTAAAAAAGGTCATCTGGAATTTATTCAGATTTATCTTTTATGTGACTCACAATCCCACCCACATTTCAAAATTAATAGCATATTTTATATTCAATATTTAAATACATTTTATCTTTAGGACTAACTCAAAGAAAAGCTACAAATACATTCTTCGTCTGACTGTCTCTCTGATTACTTACAGTTGGTATTTAACAGCAAGCAGTGAGTCACTAGGTGAGGAAGTTGGGGTCCAGATCCTGGTTTTTCCGAGAGGGCCTTTAAGGAGGGCCCTCCTTCAGGGTAACTGGGTGTGCCCTGACCCAAGATTAACTGGCAGCATGGGAAACCAGTCACCAAGAGTATGACCACATCTTGGCAAAGCAGGGCTCGTACATGGCTATAGCTTTCTTCCTCAAGAACTGATGTGTTTCCTATCGCCCTATCAGGACTCTGATTAATGAGTTTACTTTTGCCTACACCTAGGTGCAGAGTCAGGGTTAGATTTCTGTCCTTTGGGAACAAGTATACACATGCTGAATTCATTTTCCAAAGTGGGAGGAACTGATTGCATGGGTGCAGTGGAAATCAGGCCAGAGTGAGAGGACAGTGTACTCCCTGCACTTCCTGCCAGAGAGTTCATGGGGCCCACTGGGTAGGGCTATTCGTTTAGACATTTGTTCCAGGAACCATGTTTCAGTTATGGAAATCCAGAAGGTAAGTGAAAGCAGGTAAGGAAAGGCCAGGGATTCCATAAAAAAGACGAAGATGATCCCAAGAGACTCTCAAAATAAAAGAGAAAAAAACAAAGCATATTGACTACTATCGTTCACTCATTCAGCATTAGTTGATCATCAGCATTGTGGTAGGCACTGAAAACACAAAGAAATACGAATTTTGTAAGATCTTTGTTGACTTCTGGAATCTGGGAACCTAAGAAATTGTTACTGCTCTCTAAAAATCTTATCAAAAAGTGGCCTGTGACCTGTTCAGTCTCAGGGACAGGTAGAAATTCTAAAGTGAAAGGCCATTGGAGTCCTGACCAGAGAGAGAATCAGGAGGTATAAGCAGAGGTGACTGCTCTGTAGAAGAGAAAGAAGTAGACAGAGTTCTGAGGGTCCTGTGAGAAGAAGGAATAAGGTACAGGGCAAGCCTGTGCTTTCTGTTTCTAATTTTTCACATCTACTTTTCTACTTTTTCAATCTCTAAGTGGCAATCATAGTTTTCTTTCTAAAAATCTTCAAAGTCTTTGCCCTGTACATAGAAGGGATTTTAGTTCATTTTATGTTTCTATAACAAAATATCCAATACTGGACAATGGATAAAGAATGAAATTTTATTCAGCTCACAGTTCTGAAGTCTGGAAAGCTCAGGAGCAAGGTGCCAGCATCTGGTGAGGGTCTTCTTGCTGCACTGTAACATGGCAGGGGGCATCACATGGTGAGACAGAGCAAGCCTATAGGATCAGGTCTCTCCCTTTTATAAAGCCATTAATGCCATAAGGAGGCACCTCCCTCATAATCTTATCTACTCTCATTCACCTCTCAAAGGCCTCATCTCCAAATCCATTAGCAAATGAATGTGGGCTTTCAGTTTCCAGCACAAGAACTTAATGGGGATAAATTCAAACCTTAACAGGAGAGGTCAGAATACGTTCATCTACTCGACCAGGTAGTAAATACTTTGATTTTCTGATCAGAGGGTGTCGGGTTGCACCTATATAACTCAGTCATTGCAGTGTAAAAGCAGCTGTAAGTGGGCTGTGCTCCAGTAAAAATTTATTTACAAAAACAAATGGCAAGCTGCACTCTGGTACATAGAATAAAGAGTAAATTCTTGAACTTTAAACCACTTTTAGTAAACCTGTCTCTATTTGCATCTCTGACTGCCCACTCCTTCGTATTGTCCTGCCCCCTCCTTCATGTTTAAGGCTTTAATGTTGCTTTTTTGTTTTCTTATGTGAATGTTTCATTTAGGTCTAATTTACATACCATGGAATTTATTCATTTAAAATGTACAGTTAATGTGTTCACAGAAGAAATCCAATGCTTATTAGATATCTTCCCTAGCCCTTCCATCAGCCACATAGCTCTTGCCACCACTAATCTATTTTATGACAGTGTAGATTCACCTATTCTGGATTTTTCATATAAATATAATCACATAATAAGTGGCCTTTTGTGACTAGATTCTTTCATAAAAATCTTGGAATTTCAATTTCACTATCTTTTCAAGATTCATCCAGACAAGCCTATATCAGGAATTTATTTCTTTTTATGACTGAATAATAATCAATTGCATAAATATTTCATATTTTGTTAACACATTCACCACTTGATAGAAATTGTTTCCTCCTTATGGTAATGTGAATAATGTTGCTATATGCATATTTGTGTATGAAGTTTTGTGTGAACATATCCTTTTGGTTGCTTTTTAAAATTTTTTTTGACTCTATACCCAGGAGTGGAATTTCTGGATCATATGGAGCATTAGTCTGTTTTCTATTAATACAACAAAATACCAAGGCTGGATACTTTATAAAGAAATAATGTTCCTGTCTTGTGACCATAGGGCCCAAAGAGCATGGAATCAGTCCTCTGGCTGCATGACAATATAGCAGAGAAATGGAAAGGGAACTCTATGAGTACAGAGGAGCCAAGCATGTGGGGTAGCCTCACTTCATAACATATGTCTTTTGAAAGGTAACTCATGCTGAGAGACCAGCATTAGTTTATTCCAATGACCTGATTACTTTCCACTAGGGTTTACCACTTAAATGTTCCAACAAATTCCAGAAACCAAGATTCTTGCACATGAACCTTTTGGGTACAAACCATAGCAAATATTTGTTGTTTAACTTTTTGAAGGAGTTTCTTTATGCTATTTGCCCAGTTTAGCTGCATCATCTAACACTACATCCTGACTAACACTTCTTATTACCTTTTTTTTACTAGTGAGTATAAGTAATATCTTTTTTTTGGTGATGCTGGGGACTCTACCAACTGAGCTATATCCCCAGCCCAATGAAGTGATATCTTATTGTAGTTTGAATCATGTTTTTTTAATGTAATACTCAAGACAATGAGAATTGTTTTCAAATACTGATGGTCATTTTTATAAATTTGGAGAAATGTCTATTCAAGTCTTTTGCTCGTTTTTTTAAAGACTGTTATTTTTAACAGTTATATAATTGCATCTATGTATAATCCAGATTATTTTACATGGAAATATATTTCTCTCAGAGGCAAGCAAACCTGTACCATATAGTATATAAATAAAAAGAGTAATACTAAATACTCAAATAAGTACTTTATTTTTTTATTTGTTAATTTTATATATACTTGAGAGTAGAGTGTAATTTAATATATTATACATATATGGAATATAACTTAATACACAACCTGAATATAACTTCCCATTCTTAAGGTTGTACATGATGTATAATTTTACTGGTTGTGTATTCATATATGAATATAGGACACATGTCTAAATAAGATAAGTAAGTATTTAAAATATTAAAATAAATAAAATATTTTTTTAAAATTCAAGATTCTGTTATGAGAGGTTAACACTACAAGCTAAATACACAATTCTGAGTGATTCATACAGTCAAGATACTGTTTCTTCTTTCAGAACATTAAGAAATCAACTAAGCCTCAGAAGATATAACTGCCCTCAAGATTTTGATCAAAGTGGTTTTTTTTAACATTAAAATTCATCATGTGCACAATTAAAATATGTCAAAAAATGCATCTGCTACTCTAGCTGATGTTCATGCTTAGTATGAGTTTGACTAAATTAGATCATTTTAGGGAAAAAGAAGCCAAAACAAAGCATTTACTTTGAAACATATACTAAATGATATATTTGTTAAATATATAATAATAAATATATACTATTATTTCTAATAAAATAATACCTATTTTATTAGAAATAATAATTTAAGGTGATAAAGGATTATTTATCATGTGAAAAATAGAGCAAAACATTAGAATGAGCAAACATTTTAAAACAACAAATATGGCAAAAGACACTTGCATTTATTTTTATTATAATCATCAATGATTTTTATTATTTCCACTGTATTTCATCAGCTTCTGAAACACCTCCTGAATCACTCCAGTTCATGGCAATATGACCAGACAGGATGGGGCAATGTCATCCCAATGAGCTTCTTGTTTATGCTGCTCTTCTATTTTGGTAGCTGAATGCCTTTTTAAATTGCTTCTGGAAGTGCACTCTTGGCATCACTGATATAGATAGGGTTGGTCGATGACATTTTGGCTTATTAGCAGGCATGAATTATTTTGGAAGTGATGGAGGTATTAATGGAAATTGGGGACTTGAGGTGGTAGTGGTGGAATTAGATGGAAGAAGGTGGAACTGGAGTTGGAATTGCCCACAGGTAGCATGATGTCTAAAGCCTCAGGTTTTGTAGAGTTTTGAGTTCTCAGTAATTTTCATTTGCCATCACTAGCAAAGAGATGATGTCATTAAATTAGGAAACTTGTGATAATAAATATTTCATGGAATTTAACTTTTTCAAGTTATTATTGACTTCTTTGTGTGGTTATGTGGTATGTGTGTGTGGTGGGTTGGTGTTGGCAGAATTTTAGAAAATTGCTAAGATCACATGTGCCCTGCTGTCATGGAACTTGCATTTGTGTGGGTTTATATTTATATTGCATATGTGTATTGAGGCAAATAGTTATTAGAATTCCTTGACTGTAAGAAACAGGAAATGATCATAGTTAAATAAGGAACAAATATACTTAATAGGAAGGATACGGTATAGTTCTCAAAACAGAGAAAAGAATCAGGACAGAAAATGAGGCAGCTACAGAAATTTAGGAAACTGTATCTAATGGGACAATCTCTCTTCAAATCACTTCTGTCAAATTGAGTGAGCACCAAATACATTTTGTCTCTGCTCATAATTGAAATTCTAGAGCAGAGAATATGGCTGGACTGCTTTGGGTCATGTGTTCACACTTTGGCAAGGAAAGGTGGGTTTGTAAATTGATAATAAAGGGGGAATTGGTTTTGGAAAGGTAAACACAGTATATATGAACCAGAAAGGAACAAGATAAATGCATAAAGAGCAATAATAGAAGGAAGAATATATAAGCACTATGAAGGAAGCTTTTTAAAATTCTGAGAAAAGACGTGCATGTGCACATGTGCACACACACATATATACACACACACACAGTGATTCATCTTGAAAACTTGCACAAAGGAAATGACATTGTTTTCCTTCTAAGAAGGCATATTTTATTTATTTTTTCAAGTTGGTAAGCACTTCAGCATTTTATTAGTTAAGATAATCTTGGGGTTAGGACTCATTTTTTAATTTATTTGTCTATTTTTTCATATTTTTATGGCTATATTAAATTCTACCTAATAATGGGATTTGTATGACATGGTTATATATGCATGCAATGTAACAATTTGATTTGGTCAGTGTCATTTTTCAGTACTTCCCCTTTCACTCCTTTCAAAACTCCCTGTGGACCATTCCTGTACTCTACTGGTCTCCCTTCTATTTTCATGAAATTTTCCCTTGTTATGAGTTACATATGAGGTGTGCCCCCAAAGCTGCTATATGCATTCAGGAATATTCAGAAGTAAAAGAATTGGATTGCAGGAGTAGTAACTTGACCAGTTCACCCAAGTTTGAAGGGACAGGGTGGTAACTGTAGGCAGGTGGGACATGGCTGGAGAAGGTGGGTCAGTAGGGATGTGTCCTGGAAATATAGATTGATCTTCCCTGTGACCCTTTTGCCCTTTCCTATCTCTCATTCCTAGCTGCCATGAATGTAGCAGTGTTCTCCATGAAATTCTCCTGCCATAATGTTCTGCCTCACTTTGGGCCCAGAGCAATGGACTCAGCTGAACATGGATTAAATCTATGGAACTGTGAACAAAAGTAAACTTTCCCACTTCCAAGGTCTTTTTGACAGAAAAATGCAAAATTTGTTAACATGAAAATTGGCACTAAGAAGCAGTGGCTAACCTGACCATATGATTCAGAATCCTTTGGAGCTTGTTTGGGGGAGAATTTTTAAATATCTGGAGCTGCAAGCTAGAAAGGCTTTAGAATGTTGTAAATAGAGCTTAATGGGAAATTCTGGTGGGAGCTCTGAATACTAGAATGCAGAGATAAAAACTGCTCATGAGGTTTCAGAGGGAAATAATGATTCCCTTGGACATTTGACTAGAGTCCATTCATGTTACATTGTGTCAAAGAAGTTGTTACATCCTGCCCACGTTCTGAGACTTCATGTGAGACTCTATATAAAGACATAGACATCTTCTTGAGGAAATTTCAAGGCAGCAAAGAATTCAATCAGTGGTGTGGATATTGTCCCCAGCTTTTAGCCAGGTTTGCTGTGAAAACGTGGGGCCAGAAATCATATCTGAAGGATTTTAGAAACTTAAGCTTGACTAGACAAGTGCATGTAAATCTGTGCTCAAGAAAAATGTGATTGTTAAGGAGATTATGACCACTACAGAGATGTTAAGCACTTTGTACAGGCACAATAGGAAAGATGGCTGAGGGCACCTCAGGAATTTGCAAGACAGCACACATTGCCTACTGGATAATGTGGAGGAAAATAATCATTTGAGAAAAGATCTTGGTGGCAGCCTGCTTTCACCAGGGGGCCTAGGAAATTGTTTCACACTGCTCAGCCACGCAGGACCTAAGATACTGCTGTTGTGATTACAGGGGCCCTTGGTACTGCCCCAACTTGTAGCAGACATTGACATCATCTACAGGGTGTCACTTATGCTGAAATACAGAATGCTCAAGGTAAGGACCATGGAAGCTTCCACCAAGATTTCAATGGAATCACTGGGAGGCCAGGCAAAGTGTAGCAGGATCCAAGTCCCTGTTGGTTGACCATGAAGGGGTGATGCATGAAGTTGTGATCATAACAACAAAGCTGAAATGAAGATCCCAGGAACCAAGAGATGCCTGTAATATGAACTTACCACTGGAAAGATCTTCTGCCTGTGCAGAGACTCAGACTATTGAGAACATGTGTGCACTGCAACTAGGAAGACTAAAGAGGCGGGGCTGTCCAGATCCTTAGGAAATCACATCTTACCACCAAGTTTCCCAGATGCCAGAGGTGGAGATATAAGGCTTATTTGTTTGGCTGAGTTTTGGTCATGTTTTAGTCCCATCTCTTTTGTCTCTGTCTGTATTTGTCCATTTTGGAATGGAAGATTTACTCTTTGCTTCTGTACATTGGATATATTTAACCTTTTTACTATTTATTTATTTATCTTTTTAAGGTTATGTAATTTTAAATTTGTTCTAATTAGTTATACATGACAGTAGGATGCATTTTGGACACATATATAAATGGAGTGTAACTTCCTCATGGAACATGTTGTAGAATCACACTGATTGTATAATCATATATGCACATATGGCAATAATATCTGATTGATTCTACTATCCTTCCTACCCCCATACCCTCACCCCTCTTCACTCCCCTCTGCCTAATCAAAAGTACCTGTATTTTCTTCCTAGTCCCCACTTATTGTGAATTAACAATAAATTTTTTTGATCTTTACAATGACTCACACTCAAGAGTTTTCCTTGAGTCTCAGAGAAGACTTTGGACATGGACTTTTGGAACAATGGTAAACTGTTAAGACTATGAGACTCTTGGAGAGTGAGTAAACTCATTTTTGTGTGTGTGTTTTGAGAGAGATGTGAACTTTGGGGGACCAGGGATACAATGTTATGATTTGGACATGAATTGTCCCTCAAAAGCACCTGTGATAATGCAAGAATATTCAAGATAAAATGATTGTATCATGAGGGCTGTAACCTAATTGGTTCATCCTATTCTGAATGGACTGACTTGGTGGTAACTGTAGGCAGGTTTATCATGGTTGGTGGGTCACTAGGGCATGCCCTGACCCTTTCAGCTTTTCCTCTCTTTGCCTTCTGAATGCAATGAAGGTAGCTGTGGTCTTCCACCACACCTTTTCTCCATGATACCTACCTCATTTGGGGCCCAAAGCAATTTATACATGGAATAAACCTATAAAACTTGAGCTCAAAAAACTTTCTCTCCTCTACGTTGTTCTTTTCAGTTATTTTGGTCACAATTAGAAAACATTGACTAACAATTCCCTCACTACTTTTTCCCCTCTTTTGCATTTTTTCTAACTTTCATATATAAGAGAAAACATAAAACTTGACATTCTGAATTAGGCTAAATTTACTTAATATATGATCTCAAGTTTCATCCACTTATATGCAACTTACATGACTTAATTCAGAGAATATATCTTCCAAGATAGCATATAGATTGTCAGAAAGGATCAAGACAGAGGAATAAAGTTAAGGGGTTGGGAAGGTGGAGATCTATTTGATTAATGGAGACCATTCTTGTTTGATTTCAATGTAGAGCAGCACTTTCCCAAGTATGCTTTTGAAATAGTAGTGATAATTGGGCACGGGATGTGGCTCAAGCGGTAGCGCGCTCACCTGGCATGCGTGCGGCCCGGGTTCTATCCTCAGCACCACATACCAACAAAGATGTTGTGTCCACCGAGAACTAAAAAATAAATATTAAAAAAATTCTTTCTATCTCTCCCTCTCCTCTCTCACTCTCTTTTTAAAAAAAAAATACTGGTGATAATTGAAACCCTATCAGGAGTCCCACAAGGTCAAAGTAATGTTCATAATAATAAGTTGGCATTTTTCTTTTTCGCACTCACTCTTTAAGGAATGTGCCCTGGGTTCTTCAGAGCTATATTATATGTGATGATGCCATTATTTTGATGATCAATGAAATGATGGAATAAGTAGTATGTGTTCCTGTGTCTTAAAAAAAGGTCTCATGGGATTTCTGACATAAAATATATTGATGAACAAAATCTATTTGGACTCCTAAATAATATAATGGCCATAATACTGTGGTAACTTTTCTAATCCTGTTTCAAGGAGCATATGAGTAGTCTGATAGCCAATAACTTGCAAAGTGTTTTGTGTAGCAAAATGGCATATATGGAGCTTCCTTTAAAGGAAAGTATGCTGGAAGACCACCAAATTGGCTGGGGAAACCACTGTGGAGAATAGGAGGGAAATTACAAGGCAGCTATAGGATCCCAGGCAAGGGATACATGCTACTGAAGCAGAAATGATAATGGGAAAGAGAAAAACAGCAGGCAAAACATTATGGACAGGTGGCCATTACTGGATGTGATGAACATGGAGCTTGCTAGAGAGTGAGATGTTAAGAATGCACAACTTGGATTCTAGCTCCTTATGATGGTCTATTTTTTATATCAACTTGGCTGGGTCATGGGATCCCCAAATATTTGGTCAAACATGATTTTATATATTTTCATTAGGACATTTTTGGATGTGATTAACATTTAGACTGAGTAAAATGGTTTGTATTGGACCTTATCTAATTAGTTAATGGCCTAAATACAACAAAAGGCTAAACCTTATCTGATTAGAAGAGTATTCTTCTATTTCACTCCCCCACCACCATTTTTTTTTCTTTTTACAAAGTTGGGCGTCGACAGTAGGTCTTGTGCATGCTAAGCAAGTTCTCTGCCACTGAACTGCACTACAGCACTCCCTGATGGCCTTGGAAATGGGACTCTTGCAGCAGTCCTATGGTTTTTGGACATACTGAGATGTTAGCTCTGTATATTTTGGACTTGCGGCTTTCATGATTGTATGAGTCACTTGGTTATAATAAATATATATTACATTCACATTCGTATGTTTGTACCATGGTTTCTGTTTCTCTAGAGAGTAGTTCTGGAAGAACAAATCTTGAGTGAATTTTCTGAATTGCTTCTATGTTTTTGAAAATCAACTCTCTAATATATTGATTTAAAAACGTTAACGATTCTCTTTTCAGTAGTAAAGAGAGCATGATAGTCCATGACATGATCTGACTAAAGAGGTATAAAAAAAATCCCCTTTCTAAATTCCTAATCAAACACAAAAAGCAAGAATCTGGGTGATTACATAGATGGTACTTGCAAATATTCTGGTCTAAATTAATAAATATAATAACATTGCTCCTAATGTTGCAGAACAAAGTGGGGAAAGAAAATGTTGGGCCAAGGGCTGAGGGCCACACAAATCTATCTGAAAGCTTTTCTGTCCTGAGAGAGATTTTTATCTCCCATAACTGCAGAGTTTATTTTCATTAAAAATCAAACCCAGAATCTTATCCTTTAGGTAATTTAATTACAACTCACGGGCTGGGGATGTGGCTCAAGCGGTAGCACGCTCGCCTGGCATGCGTGCGGCCTGGGTTCGATCCTCAGCACCACATACAAAGATGTTGTGTCTGCCAATAACTAAAAAATAAATATAAAAAAAATTTTTCTCTCTCTCTCTCCTTCTCTCTCTCTCACTCTGTCTTTAAAAAAAAAATACAACTCACACTGAATCACCATCTTCACAGGATGTCTACTCTTAATGTAAGGACATTCATTTGGAAGAAATCAGTTGAATTGGGAAGATAAGTAAAGACTGAAGAACTTAGAGAAAATGAATCCCTAAATTCCAATGATAGTCT
Source organism: Ictidomys tridecemlineatus (assembly GCF_052094955.1). NCBI lineage: Eukaryota > Metazoa > Chordata > Mammalia > Rodentia > Sciuridae > Ictidomys > Ictidomys tridecemlineatus. The sequence continues at coordinate 73,098 of NW_027526117.1, forward strand.
TTTCCAGTAGAAGCAACTTCTTCAAAATCATCTGAGGAGTTAACCTTGCATTACCTAAGGAAAAATAATAGCTCCATCCCCACACCAGCCAGTTGTATGGCAAAGGAGTGATCCTCTACTCAGGACCTACCCCATCATTCCTCATGGTTCTAATCCTATAATTAGAGTCTGAAACCAGAAGGCCCCAGGTTAAGTGCAGCATGTGACCCATGAAGAGGTGAACCATACCCCATAAGAACAATTTGAGTTTTCCAGTTTATACAAGATAATTGGAGTTTACATGTGAAGCAAATATTAAAGAGATGGGATAACAAGGAGGGGAACACACAGTTGGATCTGGCTGAGTTTATTGATATGAGTTTACTAAGTGCAGTTAATTTTAGAGCCTGGGGACTTAGAAAAGGGTTTCAAAGTTTATATGGTTGGCTGAAACATGGCTTGAGAAATGGCTCACAGTGAATGAGCTAGAAGTGTCGGACCAGTCTTGATTTAGTGTAGACATATGGATTGTAAGACTTAGGAGATTTCAATGTCAGAGTGGATCTGTCACTTAAGATCTTGTCACCCATTTTGGAGACATACTTTTCCTGATAACTGTGAGAAACAAATAAGTGAGGAGAGCCCTGGCCTTCTTGAGGACTTGGTGGCTGCTCTTCTCTGTACACGAGTCAGTATAGTGGGAACTGCGGCCACTGAATCAGGAATTCTGAATTCAGTGAGAGTGACTGGATACCAGGATTGCAGGAGCCAAGTGGCAGACACTGACTGTAAGGTAATGAGTCAAAGCAACAATCAGAAGAGTCTGCCTCATGCAGGACTGTGGTGTTGGTTACTTGATCAAGGTGTTCCCAGAAATTAAATAGATAGGACTGCTAAATTCATGTTCTGTGTAAGCAGGAAAGTTCTAGGTCAAGTGAGCAAATGTCTAACCTGAATCATAGGATTATAAATCTGTTGTCCCCCAATCACTTCCTAGGCTTCAGTTTGTTCACAGATTCATAATATTTTGAATGGAAGGGAAAGGGCCCTGTACACTGCCAACATCGATATTGTTAGTGTTTCTCCCAGTCTTCCTCAAAGGAACCTATGGTCTTTTATCAGGTTAAATGCAATGAGAAAAAGGAAATAATCAGAAATTTTGGAGACTACTGAACACATGGACTCTGAACTAAAATTAATCCTAGAAGACTAAACATCAGTGAGGTCTACCTGTTAGGCATGCGGAGGTCGAGTGATCAGTGGAGTTTTACCTCGGTTCTCTCTCCTAGTGCTTTTCTATGTTCACAAACTCATTCTGTGGCTGTTTTCCTGGATCAGGCATGTATAACTGGCACAGTCATAATCATCAACAGTGATTTCCTTTCCTATGGATTTAGGGCTATTATGATGCAAAATGGTAAGTGTCATACAGTAGAACTGTCCCTTCCTAGAAAAAAGTCACAAGCCAAAAACAGTACCACATTCCTGAAGGGACTGGAGAGTAGTGCCACCATCAAGGACTTGGGAAATGTAAGGATGGCAATTTCCACATCCTCATTCAACTTTCCTGTTTACCCTGTGCACAAAGCAGATGGATCCTTTATATACAACCAGAGATATGAAAAATTGTGCTCTATAAGTGTAATAAGAATTGTAATGAATTTTGCTGACATATATAAATAAATAAATAAATAGGAAAAAACAGATGCATCTTAGAAAATTACAATGAATTATTCTAAGTTTAACTAGGTATTATCTTCAATTGCAGCTACTATACCAGATTTGGTTTCATTGCTTAACACATCCTTGGCACATGGTATGCAGTTATTGATTTGAGAATTTTATTTTTATCCATTTCCTGTCAATTAGGTCCACCAGAAAGAGTTTGCTGTTTTCTGGCAAGGCCATAAATTCACATTCTTTGTCCTTCCTCAAGGGTATATCAACTCTCTAGTCCTTAGTTTTCACTAGTCTGCAGAAATCTTGATCCCCTTTCCCTTCCACATGATGTTATGCTGGTCCATTTTGTTGGTTGGACCTAGTGAAAAGATACTACATCATACATTTTAAGATAGTTCCATGTGAGAAGGTAGGAAAAAATTCTGATCAAAATCCAGATCTTCCTGCTAAAAAATTCAGGACAGTGCTAAGTGTCTGGTGATATGAGACCTGTTGAGGTATCCCTTCTAAGGTAAAGGGTCATTTGCTGCTCTCTTACAGGCAAAACAATAGAGGAAAAATGCTGAGTAGAGCTCTTGAGATTTTCAAGGCATCATATTTTTTATTTTGGTGAGTTATACCAGTCCATATATTTTTTGAAGTATGCTGTATTATTTTATTGTATATTTCTAGCCTTTGTTATTATACAAAACTTGAGGTGACTCAAGAACCATGAGAGTAACAAGGAGAAAATAAAAAAGAAACATCTAATGAAGGAATGGAATATCTTCTAACTGTAACAAGTACCTGTTCTTATTTGTTGAACGGGAACCTCTGACATAATCAGTGTGTGGGGACATGGGCACATGAACTAGGGAAACGGACATGGGCCTGGTGCTTGTGCCTACTCATTGCCAGAAGGCACGTGTCTTCTACACCTTTTCTTAAGTGACTGAAGACAAACTACATGAGAATCCAGTATTTAGATTCTGCCCATTTTGAGGTATTAAATGCATAAGGAAAAGATTACTTATGTCCAAGTAACATGCAAAAAAATGTCTTTAGGGGCTGGGATTGTGGCTCAGTGGTAGAGGGCTCGCCCAGCATGTGCTCGCCCAGCCCTGGGATCTCTCCTCAGCACCACATAAGAATAAATAAATGAAATAAAGATATTGTGTCCAACTACAAATCAAAAATAAATATAAAAAAAATTAAAGGCTGGGGTTGTGGCTCAGTGGTAGAGTGCTTGCCTAGCATGAACAGGGCACAGGGTTCGATTCTCAGCACCACATAAATGTAAAATAAAGATAATGTGTCCACCCAAAACTTAAGAATAAACATTTTAAAAAATTAAAAAATATATATATTTTTAAACCAACATGGTTAAGTGTTAAGATTTTTAGAAATCAGAATATTTATTCACATAATTTTAAAGTCATAGCTAATCATACTTTACAGTAATGATTTAAGTGATGCAGTTTTCACATTTGTTTCCTTCAGAGAAAAGGTAGATTAGTTGTTTTTGAACAACTCAACTCAATGCAGTTTTGCAAGAGGAGACAGAGTTTCCAGCATGCTTTATTTTCAGTTCAGACACCTCAATTAAGTTCTTTCTAAATTCTGCCACTGTCTTCTGTTTGAAATTTATAAGCTCTTCTTTTGCAGATTCAGAAAGCTGTTCTAATTTCTCATAGCATTTCTGCTGGTGTTCCTCAGCCAACTTGACATCTTTGCTTTTTAATTGGGCCTTATCCAGAGCTTTGTTTGAGTTCTCTAGTTGATGAAGCCTTTGGTGCCTCTGTATAAGAGACCCTTTGCAGCCTCTATGAGCATTTAATATTGGAGAAGCTCTGTCAATTTTAAATCTTCATCTGATAAGACTCTATCCTCCACATTCCTAAGGTTTTCAAAATTGTTCAGCAACTTCAATAGGTATTTTTTGATGATCGTGGGTTTACCTAAAGCCAGGCTGTGCAAGCTGGCTGCAGTGTGAATATACTCATCAGCAATATTTGTATGAGATCTGGTCATTCTGTCTGCTTTAGAACAGGAATCCTTGATCCTGTGGGAATAGTAAATAAGAAAGTTCTCTTGCTCCAAGAAGTCATCCACCTCCTTAACTGCAGGAAAAAGAACTTCATCAGCACTTTTCACTACACTTTTTAAAAAGCCACCAAACATCTCTTTTTTTTCACTGAACACTTAGATCCTGATCATATTCTAGGAAAACATGAAAGTTGTGATTTACTGAGAACAGAATGAGAAGAAAGCTACTGAAGAAATACTTCATGAGAGGACATAGTCTTCTTAAAGAAAGCAAGATACTCAGCTTCCAGTTATTGCTTCATCTTTGCAAATTCTTCTTTGGTCATAGGCCCTTCACCCTCGGCCGGTTTCTGCATCTTTTTTTGAGGACAATTAAAATTTGGTTTTGTAGGAGCAGGAGGAATAATAAGCCTTGTCTGTGGCTTCAATAGAGTAACATGTAGCCACTCAAAGTTTCGATATCACCTGGTGGGAGAAAACTCTGGGCTCTGAAATGTGGGCTGTGGAGTCTTGGTGTGACTGCCTACTCAACCTTATCTCTGTCACTGAGTGCATCAGGTGTGTCAATCTGAAGTGAGGGATCAACATTCAGGTGCACAGACACAGACCTCAGGTTGCACGGTCCTCCTGCTGTTGCAGCCACTCGGGAACCATGGTCTTGGCAATGCAGCTCTAGAGCAGATGCTGCCTGGCCTTACTTAGCACCACACAGAGACCATTGACCAGAGGACTGCGACATGGAGAGCAGCACTGATGCTCTTCCAGTGAGGTGCATGTTGACAGAGCACAGTCCCTATATTGTTGACCACAAAGCTTCTGTGTTGAGTGAGGCCCAGAACGGTATGTGTAGTCTGCCTTGCCACACGATCCACCAGATACAATGGTGCTTTGATGGTGCTTGTGATATTGATGCTGTGAAGAGCCTCAGGCAGGGCTCTAGGTGAATCATCACTCAGGCCTTCAGGATTTTTGAGCAAATCACTGTAATCACCCTCAGAAAACTATCTCCATTTTAGAGATACGTCTTAGCCTGCTACCAGACTTTCATAGAGACTGAACATTTAACTATGGGCCACCAGGTTACCATGTGACCTCAGCTGCCCTCACAACCTGCTATAATCTGGCCCCCCAAGTTATTAGGTGGCATGTGCAGTGCAGCACCGACATTGAGTGGAAGAGGTACATATGAGATTGGATTGGGCAGGCCCTGATGCTGCAAGTACCGTACATGATGTATTGCCCTAAATGCCCATGGCCCCACAGACTACGATGGAGGCAAGGAAGAGCAAGTCTAGGACACAGGAGATCTCTTATATTTTTTCTTAGTATCATTATACTCTGCAAACATGAATTAGAATGGAATTCTCATAGTATTGTCATGACCTGTGGACACCAATGGGAATTATAACACTTCAATTCAGACTTAAGACTCTTTGGGATGAATGTTTAGGTCCCTTTCCACACACCAGGTAAAGATCTGCTGAGCTTTTGATGGAAACAAAAAAAGAATATGAAATGGGTAGTGAAAGTAGATACAGTTGGCCCTCCATGTCCACAGTTTCTGCATCTTCAGATTAAACAAATGTAGACTGAAAATTGTGTCTATACTGAATATGTACTGACTATTTTTTGTCATTATTCCATAGACCATACAGTTTGCCAATCATTTACAGTGCACTGTCACTAGAGTTGACTTAAAGCATACAGGAGTATGTAGTTTATAGGCAAATACTGCAGCATTTGATGTAAGAGAATTGAACATCCATGGACTCAGGTATTCATGGAGGAATCCTAGAACCAATTCCCCTGAGATACATGATCAGTTAACACAATTGAGGACTGTCATTGTGTATGTTTGTGTACTCTCCACTCTCTATATATTGTGTTTATACTCTTCCTTCCCATTTATTAACATGAGACACTTTGCCTTTGTGCCATAGTATTTAATAATTTTAAACTTTATGCCATAGTATTTAAAATATTGGACCTCCACAACAAGAGCACTCAAGGAAACTGCTATCCTGAATAGCAAGTGGAAATCACCTCTGGTTCTCCCAGCTTGGATGGCAAAAGGCAGGGAGGAATTCACGACTCTGGGCTGGCAGGTCAGTCTCACATATGGAGCCCACATCCTGCTTGGCTTCCATTTGGTCTCCCTACTCCCTGATGATTCTCTCCTGGAAGAACTTGCACCCAACTCTCACTGCCAGGTCTGCTTCTGGGAGCCCAGCTCCAGAGTTTGCCGTGGCTTTCTGAAGCTGTGAGAAAGCGCCTCATAAAGAGCCTGTGGCCGATTGCAGTTTCCTCCAGGATTACAAGCAGACTGTGACCTGATGTCCCAACAATTCCACCTTCCTCCTCCCTGAGGCCTGGAGAGGAGTCCTGGGCTCATAAATGTGTGGGCTGCTGGGAAGGTCATCTGAACGTTTCGCCCACATCCTGCCAGGGCGCAGGAATAGGGAATAGTTCCCTCCAGAAGCATGGGCTGGCTGAGGAATCAAAGCTAAGTAGTACTCCTATGAGATGACCACCGGTCACAGAAAAGTAGTTTCAGAGTGAGGGCAGCCATGGGCCAAGCTGACCACACGGGTTTATCTTCTAACAAAGAAGGGAGCCCACGCTTGATTTATTTATATCAGAAAACATCAGAGATTTTTGACAGAAAATTCTTCACCAAAACAGGATAAAGGTAGGGGCAGGCAGGTTGCTCAGTTCCTAAAGGGTCATGCCATCTCTGGTGATGCTTGGGGACCTTTTGGCAGATGGAGGGGGAGTCCACTTGCAAAGGACGATCTTGATAGCAAGGATTGCAGCTGTAAGTCCCCAGTTGGTCCCCCTCGATGGCTTGTATGCTCTGAAGGTCCTCATGCATCTCATGGTGGCTTCCCGCAGGGACAGCCCACTGTTCACAAACCCTCTGGAGGGAGGCGAACTGGCCTGCTGTCCCCTCACCTGCTCTATTCATTATTCCTTGTTGCTCACACCTGGTGGTTGGGGATGTTCTTCATCACCTCAGAGTTGAGTGAGGCAGACAGTGGCCCCTGGTTAAAGACATGATGGACTCTGGAATTTTCAGCTTTGGCAGGCCAAGCGCTAGTTAGTCAGTTCAGTTTTTTCTCTGAAACTCTGGATATGGGCCTGATCACTCTGGGGGGTGCCATCTGTGACTTCTCCTTGGAAACTTGTTCCCCATGACATTTCACAATTCAGTGATTCACTGGGGATGACCTGATGCATGGAGAGCTAAGTACTCCAAACTCTTCTTGATTCCCTTCCTCTTCTGGATGGAGGCCATGTTCCTGCTAATGACTTGAAAACATCACCTTGTCTTTACTCTAGAGTTCTTGCCAGCATGACCCACATTGACCATGGGTCCCTTCTGTGTCCACCTCCCTACTCCTATGTAATGTAGACCATTTCCCAAGGGGTTGTCCCCTGGGGAGCTGAGTGGAGGAGGAGCTCCCGCCTCAGGAGCTCAGGAGATCCGGTAACCTGGACCCTCATCTTTCCTGGACAGTTGGGTGTTTCCCCCTCATCAGCCTCACACAGATGCAACCCCCTCTCTGGTGACAGTCTCCTATTTGAAGGAGGTCTCTCCTCAGTGCTCTTTGGGAAAGAGATTGAAAAGTTCTTAGAGCATCTAGATTTGGGGACTTCCAGGTGATCCTAAACCAGGACTTCTACCTTCATAAATATGGATCTGGAGAACGTCTGTTCACCTCTCAGGAGAAGTCCCAGTTAGATGGCACCAGAAATGCAGCTTGAGCCACACTGCCTCCCTGGGGCAGAGGAGAAGGAACCATGTTCTGAATATATTTTTATCATTTTGTCTCTTTATGTAAGGCTCAGATGAGGCGAATCAGTGATGTTCACTCAAGGCAGATGGACATTTATGCAATCCAAGACTTCTGCTTTTCAGGGTGTGTGGGTGGTTGGTATAGAAACACTTCCATGAGTTCAACAAATACACTACCAGTGTCATGCCACATTATGGACAACCACAAGAACGAGAGCCTAGTTGGAATGAGTCGTACTCCATGTAGGTATAATATGTCAAAATATGCTCTACTATCATGTATATCTAACAACAACAAAAAAATAGAGTATATACCTGTTAAAAACATGCTTTGTAATGTATACATACGAAATTACATTATATACATATTAATTTATAAAATGGCTGTTTAAATAAAGAAAAAAACAAGAATGTTGGCTAACATGAGGCAATGCCGGTACAAGGCCAGATGCAGCCCAGTGCACAGGTAGATTTCCCAGGAAGAAGAGGTTTCCAAGAGGGATACCAAGATACTCAGAAAAAACAAGGACCCTTCTTTTTGCTTTGGTTATGATGAAGATGAAATATGAAATGGTTGATGATTTTAATGAAGAGACTTTATAGTTAATTAAATGGAAGCCAAGGTGGGTTTGGGAGTCAGGGAAATTCAAGGATTAATCATGGAATAAAGCCAGCTTGCTAGGTTTCAGGATTTGTTACATGATAAGAAAGGATCCAAAGAGCAGTTAAATTGTGGTAGTGCTCTTCTAAGTGCTAAGTAGAATCAAAGAACTAAAAAATGTTGTCTGAAGAGAAGGTACTTTTTTTTGGTACTAGGGATTAAATCCAGGGGTACTTAACCACTGAGAAAAATCTCCAACCATTTTTATTTTATTTTATTTTTATTTTGAGACAGGATCTTAATAAGTTGTTCCGGGCCTTGCTAAGTTGATGACGCTGTCTTTGAACTTGCAATCTTTCTGCTTCAGCCTTCTAAGCTTAAGGAATTTTTAATCTATGGTGTGTTTTTTTTTTTTAGAGAGAGAGAGAGAGAGAGAGAGAGAGAGAGAGAGAAATTTTTTTAATATTTATTTTTTAGTTTTCAGTGAACACAACATCTTTATTTTATTTTTATGTGGTGCTGAGGATCAAACCCAGCAACCGGCGCATGCCAGGCAAGCACATTACTGCTTAAGCCACATCCCCAGCCCAAATCTATGGTTTTATAGTGAGGAGGGAATGGAACACTAGCTAGAGACTGGGGGAATCCTTATTCCACTGCATCCAACATAGTGTCTGTCTCTCTCTCTCTCTCTCTCTCTCTCTCTCTCTCTCTTTGTTTTCTCATCCAAAAAGTGAGATTGTTGAATAGTGAAATATTTCTGGATCTCCTAATTCTATTTCTAATTCTTTGATCAAACTTATTGTAAGTGAATAGTTACAAAGTAATTTTTCCATAACTATTTACAATTTGATCTTCCATGACTGATTCATTTAGGTGTGTGTGTGTGTGTGTGTGTGTGTGTGTGTGTGTGTGTCTCATTAGAATAAAGGTGTTTTTGAAAGTACCCATGAACGTTGAGCATGTTAGGTTAGCAAGGCTATGTGGATGTTCTTTGCCTCTATCATCGTTATTCTATAGGGTTGGGACCACAGATATTTAAAAATTAAATTAAACCACTAATTATTCTTTTCTGTTGGTACTAGAGATTAACCAAGATACGCTTGACCACTTAGTTACATACCCAGTCCCTTTTTTTTGTATTTTTATACAGGGTTTTACTAAATTGCTGAGAATCTCATTAAGATACTGAAGCTGACCTTGAACTCTCAATCCTCATGCCTCAGGCTCCCAAATCACTGGGATTACAGGAGTGCAACATGGAAGCCAGATAATATTCTTTGTAGTACCTAGACTATTATAAGAAGGGCATAACAGAGCTTTAAAGAAAGAAGTTCAGAAATACTTTAATTGAAATTTTTGAGAACTAGGAGAGTGGAATTCATTTTTACAAAAATAAAAGTAAAAAAATTTTTACAATTTTCAAAAAAGTAAGGTAGGTTTTGCCTAGTTTTGAAAACTCCAGACATATTGCTTATATTTTAATACCTCTTATATGACCAGCCCACATGACATTGAGAAGGGAAGGATTATGTGCTTTCTGTGGGAAGTTTCAGGAAGTTCCTGGTATGTGAACTGAAGGCGTTCACGCTGGTCCACACTGCATAAGGACCACAGCACTGGATTTTTTGTCATGTGGTTAATGATCTGCTTTCCTTAGAAAGTGGAAAGAGGAAAGAACACAGATAGGGCTTCATTTGTTCTTGGATGGAGAAAATTTTCTTTATCATTTGTTTAGTGGTATAGGAAATCACCCCTCACACAAAATGCATTTTGCTAACATTCTATAAAAATAATGCAGATGTTTGAATACCTTGTGCAAATGATGGCAGACATAGGTTTTAATGAAAAGGAGAAAAATGAACATGATTTTATGATTAACTTGACTGTAAGGACAATTTTGCTAGAAGCCTTCTATTCAAGAAGTATGAAAAGTGACATTTTCCCCCAGAGATATAAGATTCAAATCTTTCTGAAAATGTATAAGGGACTGGATATTTCATTTTATTTTTCCTAGGTGAATTTATAGTTCTTTTTTTTCTAAGAAGTTCATCTGAAATATCAAATCTCTTTCTGCTTTCCAGTCTTACTTTGGTCACAGAGGTTGGCTCAGGTTCTTGATTATCCTCAGTTTTTCAGCATTTGCTCCAATGCCAAGCAGTGGCCTTTCTCTTTGGTCTTTAGACCGTTTCAACATCACCTCACTGGATTTCACTCTTCATGTTATCCTCTGTATCTCATGGTCTAATATTAGAGTTGTGTCATCATTTTTCTTATTTTTGACCATCACTATTTTTAATATGTCCCTCAACCTTGTGTTAGATACTCAATCTCCATCACAACACTGTCGAGAGGAAGATCCTCATAAGAGGTGATGAGGTCATTAAGGGCATCACCAGAGGAGTGAATTGGGGGGGGGAGTGAGTTCCTAATGAAAGGGTAAGCCCCCACCCCTGATCTTTTCTTACCATCACACTTTCCACCATGGAATGATGCATCAAGAAAGTCCTTGCCAGATGTGAACCTTTCAACTTTGAAATCCCTACGCTTCACAATTTTCAGAAACAAATCTCTGTTCTTTATAAATCATCCATGTCAGTTATGGCATCACAAAGTGGACTAAGACAAATGTTTAGAATAAAACAATAGTTCTTCACATTCTCCCTGGTACTTCTCATTCCCTTTGCTTTATTTTTAAATTCCTCTTGAGCGGAAATTCTGTTCTTATTTGTTTATCTCTTTTGTTTTGTCTTTGAGAAACCAGATAGCTGTAGACAAGTGATGGAGTGAAGTTGTATTTATTTTGCCTTAGTACAGAGTATATTTTCATGAGGCAGGAGTCCGCACCAATGACCATGTAACTAATTTAAAACTTTCTACCCAGGATTTGACTGTGTTTTAATGAAGTATGATTATAGTAGTACAGGATCTACAGATAGCGTGGAATGACTTAGGATGGGAGGAAGAATGCTTTTAAGTATCATGGGGCTTAAATGGGTACAATCTATTAATAACGTCTGGGGAAGCACCCCACCTCCCCCACCAGCAGCTCTCAGATCTCTGTGCGAAAAGTCAGAGTGCTCCCTGCCATCTTCTTCTGGTAGTCCTTGTCAAATTCTTCATTTTGGGCCACAGTGAAATAGTTCTTCCAGTCACCAGGCATCCCTGAAACAAGGCAAAATCTCAGTGACTGCTGCAGGAGTCCAGGGAGAATTGAGTGTCCACCCAAGTTGTACAGTGGTGCTTCTGGCAAGAATAAGCAATGCAGCAGCAAACACTAATGGAAAAATCAAGTAGACATGAGAATTACAGGGTTTCACTTGGCATCTTAGGACATATGTCTCAACTACCTTTCCTCATAAAAGGGGAGATGGAGTGGTCCCTGATGCTGCTGGGTAGAGTAGTATAGTTGGCCATTGGGTTTTGCTTCATGACATCAAATGAGGTATGATAGATGATTTTATTCAGAACTTCCTCCGTTACATCTTTCTCTAGGAACTTCAGTATCTTCTCAGTTTCTCTCTTTGGGTCCTGTATGTAGAACAATTACACAAAACAAATATTTTGGGGTCTTCCATAGGGATGATATTCTGTTTAGATTAACTGCATTTCTAAAGAGATGTGTTAAGGGATTCATTCAAACATATTCAACAAATATTCTCCAGTGTTACTAGTGAAAGGCACTGTACTACCCCAGATGTGCAGTAACAGAAGATTGGGACTATTTCTATCATCAAGGAAATTACCCTGCAAGAAGGAAATTGGGTATAAAATGACCAATTGAGGTTCTGGTGAAGAAGGAATGTGCTTCTTGCACCCAGAGAGAGCACCAGGAGACCTCAAGAGAAGGAGAAATGTCATCTTCTGGAGGAGATCAGGGAAGGTATAGTGAGCAACAGATAGTGTTGGTCAGTATGATAATCAACTCTAGTCTCTGGGATATAAGAATTGGCAGCAAATTGTCTATGAGTTTAATAGAAGATTAATAAAAGGATGAGTAGAAGGAATATCCAATTTACCAAGAAATGAACATGTTTATACCTTGCTTTTTTCTGATTAAAAAAGTTGCAAAAAAGGAGTTATAGCTTTAGATTCAATTTTAGAGAACATCTTAGCATGGTCATAGGTGGTAGTTTTGTAATTCAAGGACATTAATCCAGACTCACAAGGGTTGAATCTGCTATCCACTCATCCACAGTTATCAGTTCACTGTCCTCATGTGTGACACTAATCCTACAGACTAGGCCTCAAGTAGTGATGAGGGCGTAGGAGAGAGAAGGAAGTCGATATCTTGAACAGAACTATGCACACTTGATCATTAAGATTGCACAAATCTTCACAATGATCTCATGAGATAGAGATGGTATGATTTTGTAGGTAAAGAAACATGGCTCCTATGATCAGGACTCAACAAGGTGATCTGTCGAGAAGGCACAGGCTATTTCCAGAGGAAGAAGGATCTTCTGGGAAGTGTGAACAAAAGTCAAGGTAATTCTGAAGACAAAAAATGTGTTTAGAGCTTAGGAGAAAACCTAGCTTGAAAGAGTGCCATGGAGAGGTTCTTCTGTTGGTAAGTCCACATTCCAGTGCCCCCACATCCCAGGAACCTGGAGGACATGATGGGATCATATGCCCCTCACCTCCTTCATGTCCTCATAGAAGAGGTAGAGGATGCGGTGCTGGTCCTTCACATCCCACCATCACTTGACGTGGTCATACCAGGAGCCCCACAGCACTGAGGAGGAGAGAGAATGTCAATATGAAACTCACCAAATGAGCCTGACTTATCAAATAAAAGAGGACAGTTACTAAATACAACCAAAATACAACAATACTGAGCAGAAGGATTCTTATTGCACAAAACAGAAAACTTGTCCTTTGAAAGTATTTTGGAAGATTGTGAAAAATATTCTGAATTCCCCAGGTTATATTTCCCGGGAAACTTAGTTGAACTTAGTTTTCCATAAAACATTGTCTGTGGCCGGGGAATAAAAATCCTTTCCTTGCATCACCACCAGTTGTCTAGATCAATAAATATCGTTTCCAGCATGCTGATTTTGAAAAAAAAAAAAAGGCTTTTATTTTAAAGCGTCTCTAATGACCTGCTCTTTGGGCATCTTTGTGTTCAGTGATGGTGAATGGGAGGGAGAGAAGATTGCTGGGTGAACCCTCCTTTACCTTGCGTCTTTGTCTACATTGCCAAGCACTTTGCAAGTTGGCCTGCCCAAGCTGTCACCAGAATTACAGGTGGACTTTACCTCAAGAAGCGTTGGGAGGCTTTGGCAAGCAGGAGAAAAGAAAGAACAATACATTTATTTCACGGATGCCTCCTAGTTTACTCACTTTGTTGATTGCTCCCTCCACTGAAGGCCTCAGCTCCTGGGAAGGGCACCTCTCCTATCTGCAGGGAACTGTGGCTGCTTCAGGAATTCTTCACTGGTTCTTGCTGATTTCCCCAACTCTGCCCACAGCACTGTGAATAGTCTATTTGCTGACATCTCCTGGGAGACCTCATTCTTGACATCTACTTCCTTGCAGGACCTTGACAGAATCAATTCAGCGAAGACTCTTCTTTTCTGATGTCAAAAGCTGAGTGAGTGAGAAAATAGGATCCCACAGTTTCCTTCCACTTACCTTTCCCATCTTTGAATGTTTCGATGTATTCCTCCCATGTACCAGGGTCAGGCACCATTGAATTCATTCTTGAGAAATGATAGTAGGACACCAGACAGTCCTTGGCATTTCTGGCTACATAGATAATCTGGAATCATCCAGAAAAGGGAGAGAGAGGCAGAGAGTAAGCAAGATAGAAAATCATCACCATTTAGTGCTGAGGTTGTTGTTTTTAGAAAGCTGTTTTGAGAATCTTGGATTATCCTATTGGAGAAATAGAACGTACATATGTTTTCTACAAAGTGATCATCTCTTCCAGTCTGCCTCGAAATCGTTCTGATTTGTGGCTGGTAGTCTTTATATTACTACTGAGTACCTCTTTTTTAAAAAAAAAAAGTTCTAGAATTATCCTGGTTTGCACATAAATACTGCACTCATCCAAACTTAACTTGGATTCATCCATTCAGGATGCTCTAACGAAATACCACAGACTGGGTGTCATATAACAACTAGAAAGTTATTTCTCACAATTCTAGAGGTTAGATTGCCTGGTCAGGTCTTGCTTCCTCACAGATGACCATGTTTTATAAGAGTCCTAATCTTAGGACCTAAGGACCTAATCATCTACGAAAGCACCCCCATTCTTAAAACCATTACTTTGAGGGTTGGAATTTCAGTATTTGAACTTGAGGGTCATAACATGTGAAGGAGAGGTTCTCCTTGGATCTTGATAAACAAGAAATCTAAATTATAAAGTGGAAGGAGCTAAAGCAATGAGCTTATCATCCCATTCCTACAAGACGAATCCCAGGCTTATAGATAAATTATCATTGCTATGTTTTTATTCCTGGATAAGATTGAGGCCCTCTAAGGACAGTGCCAACTCTTCCTTTAGTGATGTCTGTGATGCTGATTCTCAAAGAAAAGGCAATGGTATGTCCTGGAAAGGAAAAAGTGACCTCTTGGCTTCTTGTCTTGCTGTCCCCCTCCTGCCCTAGCCACCTTGGCTCCTGTTCCAGCCTCTGCTGCTGTCAGTGGGGTTGGGGAGGAAGAGCACTGTGAGGTTGGGCAGTGTCCCCACAAAGGTCCATATGTAAAGAGTCAGGATTTAGGGCAGAATTACTGGAAGTGCTATGGACTTTCAAGAGACTGAGCCTTGTGAGAGGAAGGTCTTAGGTCATTGGAGGTGTATTCTCACAGGGGATTGTAGGACCCTGTGTCTTCTCTCTCTCTCTCTCTCTCTCTCTCTCTCTCTCTCTCTCTCTCTCTCTCTCTCTCTCTCTCTGATGTGAAAACTCACTCTGATATGCACTTTTGCCATAAATTGCCCTCACTGGAGGTCTAACTAAGTGGGCTGCCTGGTCTTGTATTTGACCTTCAAGCCAAAATAGTCCTCCTTTTACTTCACAAGTAACTGTGTCAGGTATTTCATTACAGTACTTCAAAGCTAACTGATACAAGCTCAGTATTTTCTTAAGCACTTTTGCCCAGCATATCACTTTATCAACAGAATTTGTGTCCAACACAACTAATACTCAGTTATAGTTTCCTCTTGGTGAATTTCTCTTTCTCTCTCTCTCTCTCTCTCTCTCTCTCTCTCTCTCTCTCTCTCTCTCTCTCTCTCTCTCTCTCTCTTACATTCCCAACTGCATTTCACGTATTATTCTCTTAGTCCTGTCATAAATATTTTTCTGGCCCATTTTTTGCTGTTGGATTTCCATCCAATATTTATGAACATAATTAAGAAACCAAAAAAATTGAGGTAACTACAAAGCCATGTATCAATATATTTTCTTAGCTATTTCTTAATTTTTATGTTGGCTCTTGCTTTCAAGGCCTGAGTAACTAACAGTATGAGTCTTGGGCTAGATACGGATGTGTAGTCCAATGTTAAATCAATTTCCAAGAGTTTGTTGACCTGTATTAGTTTTGAATTGCTGCTGAAACAACTCACCACAAATTCAGTGCCTTAAAACAATGCAGATTTATTCTTTTATAGATATGGAGGTAAGATTTCACTGGGATAAAGTCAAGGTGTAAGCAAAGCTGGTTCCTTTTGTTAGCTCTAGGGAAAAATTCATTTCCTTATGTTTGACTTCTGGAGTGTGACTGCATTTTTTGCCTCCTGAAGCCCTCCTGGGTCACTCTTAACTTCTTTATTTGTCACATTTCCTATTTCCTCCTTTGATCAGCTTTCTCCTGTATTATAAAGTTCTTCATGGTGATATCTAGAGCCTAGATAATCCAGGATAATTATACCGTCTTAAGATCCTTAATTTTATCACACCTACAAGGTCCATTTTGCAATAATAACATTCCCAGGTACTGTTTAATAGATGCAGATATCTTTGTGCAATCAGTCTTCACCCTATTATATCATCCTAAAATGAAAACCTTGTACTAAGTTCTCTAAAGTCATTTCCTACTCAACTAATCCACAAATCTTAGTGGATAAAAAAGAGATAATGCCATTGATATTTCTATATTATTTATAAGCCCTGAGTTTACAAAAAGAAGGTATTAGTATGGTGACTAACCAAGGACTAGTGTATCTTCTGACACTAAGCCTACAATATCTGGTAATTATTCTGGTTTTTGAGCAGCAAAATTAGCATGTCATGAATGGAAGTATCTGTGGCAACAAAACAAAAAATTTTCACAAGTCAAAGTATCTTGGGTGTAATCTCAGGAATGGGATAGAATTCCTGAGCATAGTCTTATGGCTGTCTATACTATTTTGTCTTGCCCCCCCCTTTCCCCCTCACAGGAATGGGAGAGCATTTCTGAATATGAACAGCTGTTCAGTAGTATTGTACTTTAGGGAGAGAGGAGATGGTCAAGATAAAAAATTGGTGAGTCCTAGAAACCCAGAAAACAAAATTGCATGTTGTATATGGACATGGCACCAAGGACAGTGCTATAGCTAAACAGACATAACTCTTAGGGTTTCTAATTGAGTTCATATAGAAAGTGCAAAAGCTTGTGGTTATCTTGGCAGTGAGAAACCTAACATCAACTCACTTTGTTTGCAACTCTTAGGTAATTGGGTTTCCCTAGGATCTTGCCCATAAGGAGATATTCTAGTCCAGTTAATATGAGCATCTGATTCTGCCACGTGATTGTACTTTCTATTGGAAATTTTAATTTGGTATTTGTTTTATATTCCATATTACATTGATTTCAAGTTTCACTGGTGGAGCACATATCAAAAGAAAACACTAATGTAGTCAATGTACACTGCATTTGTAGAATTTGAATTAGGAAGTGTCAAAAATATTTGTAAAGGAAGACATAGCGGCATAATACCATCTGGAAGCTTGCTTCATGAGATATGTTCTTTTTAAGTGTGGGCCAAGTTTTTAGATGCTAACAAAATCAGATTTCTCATCCTGAAAGGAAGAGAAATAGTTTTTGAACACCAAAGTGGACATTATCTAATTGGAACCGCCAGATAATGAACATGAGTATGGACTTCAGATTTTGACAGTGGAGAATATAATTGACAGACTCAGCTGCATCACTCTGAATTTGCCACCATATTCCTTGAAAGGCCACATTTCTAAAAGGCTGCTCTTAGCTAAAGAGAGAGCATGACAGGGCTATCTAGGCGATCAGGGCTCTCTGATGGTTGGCTTTGGTTGGGGAATCTGCATTGCTGTGGCTGCATTTTGCTCAGGGCTTCATTGCGAATGTCCCCAGATCTCCTTACTTGCCCCACCGGATCAGGCCTGCATCGTGATCTGATGGCTCTGCATGCTCCTTTGTCTCCACTTTCTCCCCGCAGGTTTTCCCCCAAATAGATATTTGCATATCTAGCTCCCCCTGTACCCTGTGCTTGTTGGAGGACCCAAACTAAGATACCAACCTTCCTCAGGAAACGCCTGCTTTGTTTCATTGACCACTGCCTTGGAAGGTGGCTTAGTTGTCAATCAGAACAATTTTCCAGTATATTTCTAGAAATAGTATTACAAAAGACAGGTGGATCCAGAGTGGAGGGTATGGTATCATGGCCTACAGCCACCATGTTTTAGGTAGTTCTCTGATCAGTTTCCTTTGGCTGTCTTTGCTTGTTTCTACTTAGAGTAGCAAACCTTACTTTTGAATTCTCTCTCCAGAAGGACGGTGGTAGCATCTGAACAGGTAGATGAGTCTTCAGGGTTCTAGGAGAAGGCATCTTATTGGCCAGGTCCAGACCTGGGAAATAAGTTGACATTTCTCATCAGCTACATGGATCCAATAGTGTTTTGTCAAATGTTGGGAACCATATTGACCCCATGACTGGCTCTGTGCCTTAGAGAATGATGTCGTAGACCGTGTTGCTGCCCTTGACCACACAGTCTACCTGTCCATTCTGGTAGAGCACAACACTAATGAGGCACAGCAAAACACGGAGGCAACAGCGCTTCCCTCTCCTGTTGAGCACTTATGTGCGCCTGGGTGGGCAGACAAAGAGGCTTTGGAGGTTTAAGTTTAGGGAGAATAAGACTCAGGGTATTTGGTTCTTTGTGCGTCTCTGTTATTGCATGGAAAAAGCTGCCGATTCCTCTGAGGGGAGGGAGGTTACTGGGGTACCTCGATGGCCCTAGAAGCTCTGTCTAGAGTTTCAGCCTTTCTTTCAGCTTTTACTTCTATAAGCAAGTTCCTGTCATGGGCCAGCACTGAGCACTGTGCAGCAAGATATTTTTAACTGAAATGTGGAGCTTTCTAGTGATCAAGTCATTTTTCCATATCGTTAAATGTGGGAGCCATGATGGGAAGTCATCAGTCGGTGGTGTCGAGGGCACAGAGGTGGAGCTCTGTGAGAAACAGGAGATGAGCAAGGCCAGCAAGACTGAGTAAGACCTGGACGAAATCATTCCTAGAAAGAGAAAGTCCAATGCTAAGTGCTAAGACACTGAGTGCAGCTGGGATTGGTGAAACACGACGTAAACTTCAGGAGAAGGCTTGCAAGTAAAGCAAAAGTGCCAGCCCTGGAGAACAAACCTTCTGACAAAAAAGCAGATCTATGGAGAAAGGGAGGTATTAGATGGAAATATGGTGGAGAAAGGAAAGAAGGGAGGGAAGGAAGAAAAAGTAAAGACCTCGTGAAAATTAAAAGAAAAGCAAAACTTGACTCTTCTTCTTCCTCTTCCCATCTCCGCCACTATCCACAAAGAAAAGCACACAGAAGAGGCACTACAGATGCAAGAGGGTGCTTTCAAACTAAGGCCTGTCTATAAAATGAACATGAGTGGAAAAGGACCGAGTGTATTAATACCAAATTACTGTAAAAGTCAGAAAAAGAAAACCAAACACTTTCCCAAATTAACTACAAACCTGAAAACATGGTGCCACAACCTGTCAGACTAAATTCAATATTCTGAAACAGAAATTTGGGAATTATATATATTATATATATAATCAGAACTACAAAAAATAAGAGTAGAAATAAAAAAAAGATAGACAAGTACAAAAAGATCTGTAGAAATCAAGAAAGACAAGAAAGATATATGAAAAAACCAAAAGAATACAAGAAACAGATTAAATTATGATGTAGACAATGGAGAAAAGCTTCAAATGCAAACTTAATAGGAGACAGTGAAGGAAAGCAAGAAAATGACAGTGACAAAATGAAAGAAGTGAAAAGAAAGTGTCCAAAGCAGAAGACAGGTGAGGAAGTTCCAAACCTGGCATGCATCAAAGTTCCTGAGAAGTAAAAAAAAAAAAAAATAGTGGGATGGAACTAATTTTTAAGTCCATAAGTTTAACAAACTTTCTGGAACAAGGCCTTCAATTCACATCTGAGCCATGGGAAGTGGATTTATAATGATCAATTCTGAAACATACTGAAGTTATCACATCTGAAGATAAGGACCTCTAGAAAACAGATGAAATGATTCATGAAGTTGAGAAAATACAACTAGCGTTGGACTTCTTAGAAATAGCATAAAAAAACAAACAAACAAGGAAAAGGTGGAGTAGCATTTTAAATAGGCTTTAGGAAAGAACTGTAACCAGCATCTTTTATTAACTGGTTACAGTGCAGCTGCGCTTTAAATACCAAAGAGTTGTAGAATGAATGATTAAGTTTGCAAGAAGTCACTAAATGCAGCACACAGGAGCCCTTCCTTCACTATCTACGAGAATAAGTTTCATTGAACCAAGAAACGACCCAGAACACTTTGTTAAAAGTACTTAAGAGCAATATTTCACATTATGTAGTACTAGATCTAAAATAATGCAAGTGAAGTCCTGGGTAAAATAATGTGTAAATCTCACAGAATACAATGAAGTAGAAATAATGCAACTCAAAATTTGAGTAATTTACCAGCTCTTGTATAAGTAATGAGGGAGTCAGAAGATTCTTTTGAAACCAGCATATCAGATCGTAAAAGATTAGGTAAGAGAAAAAAAAAATCAACATTTTTAGAGGTAGTAGTTTATAGATAGATAAACACTGGCGAAAAGGTAGAAATTTTCCTAATCATAAAAAAATACTACAACAAACAAAACAATAAAAACCCAAACAAAAAGTCCTGCATACACTTTAATAAAAGAAAAGAAAAAAATCATATAAACATAGTAAACATTATTATACACAGTAATTTCAAATGAAATTTTTAAATCTGACATAATTAGAACCAAAATTTTTGAATTTTGAATTTTTGAATTAGAACCAAAATTTTGAAATTTTTGAATCTGACACAATTAGAACCAAACCTATTAGTCATATCAATAACAGTCAGTGCTCTTAAATTTAGAAGTTTTGAGGTTTTTCAAATTGACTCATAAAAGGAAATCTAACTATATGCAGAATAGACCTTTTACAAACACACTAATAAAGGCCAAAATAAAGGAATGAAAAGAGATAAAACATGCAAATTAAAAATAAAAAGGGATTGTGATGCTATTAGATAAAGCAGGATTCAATTCTCATATGAAATGAAGAAGGAGGAGCTTTATAGTGCTAAAGAACCTATTAAATTACGAAAATGTTATAACAAATATCTGGTATTATTAGGTATTATTATTTATATTTATATAAGTAATAATATATAAATAATAATATGTATTTATTATAGGTATTATTATTTTACAAATAAAAAACATTAGACTTTGAGATGCCAAATAACTTGTTCATGTTCAAGAATCCCAACCATTATTTCTAGCAGAATTGTTGGATTCCCAAGTCTATGCCTTCTCACTATTGGGTTATCTTCTGTTGCCAAAGCTCCCATTTATTACTATATACTTTATAAAAACATGTTCTTTATTCTCAACTTGATTACAGACTCTTCAAGAGTGTTGTGTCTTACATTTCTTACTATATTTGGTCTGATGCATGATCTTTTTTGATATTGTTACTATATAAATTTGACTTAATTCTTTGGTAGACAGGTTTTAGATAAAATACATTTGAAGACATTCCCTTCATGAGCTGGCAGCAGAATGACACAGGAACATGGGTTTTCAAAACATGTTAAAAACAACTGACACATGATCAACACAAAATTATATATTCTTACGGGGCACTGTGACAATGTAACATGTATACAACGTGTAATCATCAAGTCAAAGTAATTAGCATCTTCATCTTTTTGAACGTTTATCATTTCTTTGTGCTAGGAAACTTTGGACTCTTCTAGTTCATTATGAGATACATAATGAAATTATTGTGAACTATAGATGACCTACTGTGCTGTATGGAAGGCTGGAACTCTTTCCTCCCTTTTAACTGTATTTTGATGCTCATTATTCAATTTCTGTCTGGTCCCCCTTCCTAACCTCTAGTGACTTGTAGTCTACAATTTCTATAAAATTAACTGTTAAGTCCCACAGATGAGCAAGAACATGCAGTATTTTTCTTTCTGTGTCTGGCTTATCTCTCTGAACATAATGTTCTTTAGTCACATTCACACTGGGACAAATGACAGAATTTCACTCCTTTATGGCTGAATAATATTTCAGAATCTATATACCAAAAAAATACGGCTCTAAGGGTGCTATGGCTCCTCAATCCTGCTACGTTAGCTTTCCATCACAAAAACAGAGACTTCAGATAATCAACTTATAAAGAGGAAAGATCTGTTTCCATTCACAGTTCTAGAGGTTCCAGTCCAGGACCATTCGGCCCTTTTGCTTTGGGCCTATGGTGGGGCAGCACCTCATGGTGACAGTGTTGGGTACAACAAAACAACTCACCTCATGGACAGGAAGGGCAAGACAGAGAGCAAGGGCCCAGGCCCCTCTCTTTCCAGGGCACACCCAGTGCTCTAGACCCCTCCCGCTCATGTCCTGCCTACCCAAGGGACTGTACCTCTGTCAGCTCCACATGGGGGTTAAGCCTTCACTGTGTGGAACTGGGGAGACATTTAGGATCCAAACTATCTAAGATCCATCTGCCTCCTCTACACTAAGACGCTCCAGCCTAAGGAAGGAATGTGGACCTGATGCTGCCAAATTGTACATCTTAGAAAAGGAATTTGAAAGTCTTTTTCCCTAGTTGTCTGACTTAGATTATCTTCAGATTCCTTCTCAGTTTCATGTGGAAATACTTTCCAAGAGGCCTATGGGAAAATGCTTTCCTTAGGTGAAGACTGACCCTGTCTGTTGGTGACCACCTCTCAGGTCCCAGCTGGGCACACTTACCTGACTTGAGAGGTGGAGGTAAAGACCACTCTAGGAAAGGGTGCCGGTCAAAGGTGTTGGCCCTCTGGCACTTTTGCACATCTCCATCATTTTGGATCATGTCTACAATCTCCTGTGTCCAGGTTGTACCTAAAAGCATCGATTATTCTCAATTCCATTCACCATGGCACAGTTTGATCCATTTTTCCTTGATTATTCAGTTAAATTTGCTTTTTCTGAACATGGAACAGGATCATCTCATGTGTCATCTTCTCTCTGTGCCAACCAAAGTGGGTGGGGTCCTCCGCTGAGCACTGGTGCCCCTCCATTCTCATGGTCACGACCTGCTCATAGATGTGCTTCGTTGCAACACCTGTTCTCTGTATCCTTAGTATTTAGCATAGAAATTGGCAGGTAATAGACCTAGATTGGTTGTATAAATATTGAATCAAATGTAATGAGATGTAAAGATGAATTAACTAATGTCCCTCCTTTAACAAGCTTATTATGTTTTTTTTTTTGGAGGAGATATGGCAGAGACTACTTATTATCTAGCTACTATTCATTTTTTTTCTTTCAAATTAAGAGATCCTCAAATATTAGCTGGACTTATAACTATTTATGTAAAAAGCTGCATTTTCAATCTTTCTTGCAATTACATGTGGCCAGGGCACTAAATTCTGGGAAGCAGTTTTTAAAGGAAGGTACAGAAACTAACTCCTTATTTCTGACCTCTTTGATGGTATTTTGGAATGATGATTGGACCTCCAGCAATTTATAAAGGACCATAGAAGCAAAAGCCACATCTTAAGGTGGTGGAGTAGGAAGTTAGGAGTCAGGTTTGCTGATGATGGGTGCAGCCACTGTTTCAGTATTGGACTACCAATATAAGGACAACTTTTCTTTTGTGTTATTTTGAGTTTTCTGATACTTGTAGTCAACCTGAATTCTAAATGATAGAGAAGAGGGATATTAATGGACATATGGGTAGGCAAAAGGTAAACTATGGGAGGGAGGCTGACTTACTGCAGTGGGGGTCAGTAGGTCTAATTGAGGAGAAAGGTACAAGGCCTGTAATGAAGACTCAAAGCAGGAATGGAGTGTGCATCTCCATTAAGGAGGCAGGGCAAACCAGTAGAGGAAACTTCAAGAGCTAAGAGAGAGGTGGGCATATTCTCCAAGCTGGGAAGTGTAAGAAAGGCTCACAGGAGGTTGAGAGGTATTGAGAAGTCGGGAATAGAGAGAAAGAGTGTCAGGACCATGATATACAGGACAATATGGTTGACTGATATAGAAGACCATGATATAGAGGACAATATGGTTGAATGCATAATTTCCAAAGTGAGTTGAAACAAAATTTCTTCCTGAGGAACAATACAGGATGAAGTTCAGAACTAGGCAAGAGAAGTGTCCAAAGCAAATTAGTCAGGAAAGCAGAGTCTTGAGAAACTGAAAGCCCCTAACCTAGTTTACTAAATAAGATCTGGTGAGGTGGGGTGCTTCAAAACCTATGAGGAAAGAAGCATCTTCCAAATATCTTCAGTGAATGCACACTTTCTTGCAATCTTTCTGGTTATGAATATCTAATATTTTTCTTATTGAGTCAAGTGGTCCCTGAGAAACTTTTTTCCAAACTGGTTACAGCTTATAGTTCTTTGCTTCACTTGGTCACACTGTGTGGAATTAGAAATATAGAAAATGCAGGAGATCATCCGTCACTTCATCACAGTCTTTCCTGGTGGCCGTGTTTCCTATTTGTCTACTCTGCACAACCCTGAGATATCCTTTGCCTTTTTTCCCCCCACATAATCCACTTCATTTTATAAGAGGCTGGTAGACATCATCTCCACTTTCCCAGATGCATTCCACCATACTCACGTAGGTTTTAGACACAGTTATTTTAGCCCAGTATCGACTGGGCTGAAAGCATTCATTTTCTTGTCAATTTCTCCCTAGGAGGAACATCTCAGAAATAGGGGCTACTGTTCGTTTCAGGAGAGCTTAACAGAGAAGAAGGAGCTCCTGGACAGCCAAGATTAACTGAAAGAACTTCCACACTATTTTTTAGATTCTGTGCTCTTACGTTATTTTGTAATTTATTTTCATTCCTTTGCAATTCTGGCTACCTCTTTCTTTACCAAGGACCTAAATAAGTGGGAGGATCTTGCATTTGCATTCATGAATAAGTCTTGGTTTCACTTTTTCCAGGAACCAGTCCTGGAGAAACACTGTATTCTTTAAAATCAGGAGTCCCACTTTCAATATCACTGCTTTGCTAAGGCTGATGCCACCTGCTGCTATTTCTGCACACCCACCTGCCTTCGAGTAGGTTGCAATGAGGAGATCATCAGATTTGGCTTGGAAATTCCAGATTTTGTCCCAGTTATCACTTATCAGCTTGGTCATGAGAATCCCATTGATTTCTGTGGTTTCTGGTTGTAGGTATTTTTCCTCCAGGTGGAGATCTTTGATTTCCTCCAAGGACATTTTAGTATGTGGACTTGACAGTGCTTAAAAGAAAGGTATACTTTTGTCATTTCCAATACTTAGAACAGTCACTCCTTAATTTTTTTCTTTGGAGAGAGTCAGGAGAGGTGTGTGATAGGAGATTATTATTGCTTTTAATATTTATTTATGTAGGAAAAGTCAAAACCATGGAAGCCTGGAGCATTTTGAAAAGCTTTATTTCAGGGTGTAATAATGATAAAGATGCAAATGCATCTCCAATGGAGATGAACATGGGGAAGGAAAACAGATCTGGGAAATTGTCTCTCTTGGGTTGGCACTTCAGAGCCTACCTGTCTGCGGCCCCAATGACCAGCAGAGACATGAAGAGCCCATGGCAAAGAGCTCTGGTCAGGTTTTAACACAAAGAAGCCAGAATGGAATCAGAATATCGGTTGACTGGCTTTGAAGCATGCTGGAAGAGGGTGAATAGACTACGTTTGATCTGAGTAGCTGTAGAGCTTGGGGAAGTTACTTACACTCCTCTTGGGGTTCCTCATTAGACAATGACTATCAACAGACTCCACCATGACAGAGTGAATGACAGAAATCCCCTTGGATTTCTACAATCACAGATTATGCAGTGAGTCTTCAAATTTTGACTGAAGAGTAATAAGCCAGGTAAGCATATAACCTCTATTTGCTAGGGGAAGTAACCCTGATTTGCTTCTTCAAAAGAATCAATATCATGTAGCAACATACAATAAAAGAAGACAAAAGGGCTTGGGCAGAGGAGACAGTTATAAGTTAGAAAAAAATAAAGTGAGCTACATAAATGCAATTCAAAAAACTTAACTGGAATCTAAAATGGGAAAAAAAAGTTTTAGAATGTATTGGGGGAAATAGGACATAAACTGTATGTTTAGTGTTAGGATGAGAGAGAAAAATAGCCTGACCCTCAGAGGTATCAGCTCAAGTATACAGAGCTGCAGTGCCACAGTGCCCCCAACATCCCTTTAGATGGTTCAGTAAAATAGTGTGCATTCATGTTTGCTTACTTGTACAAATACACACAGATGCACATAAATATGAGAAGGGAAGGGAGAACAGAAGTGGAGAACATGAAGAAATATCTAGAAGCAAATCTGGGAGAAGGTTCCCAAGTATTCTTCATACTCTCCCTGCCAATCTAAAGGAAAAGATATGAGGAAAAGCAAAGTCCCATTTACTGTCAGAGTACTGTGTGATGTGAGCTACCTATGCACGGGAGAGGCAGCTTATAGTTTCAAATTTTTCAGTAGAATGTTCCTCCCTCTTTACAAAGTCAACACCAACACAGTGGGGGATTGTGTGCCACCCTTTTCCCAAGGTAGGTTTTTCACTGGATTTGGTCCCTTAGCAAGCTCTGCATGTTCTGGGCTCTTGGGGTTTGGTTCCTGGCCCCCAGTCCCTCTGGCTGTCTGAATGAGAACCCTCCTATTCCCTAGGAACTTTTACTTCCTTGTCATTTCTCTGGGTTTCCTTTACAGTTTTGCCAGCTCAGCAATGCTTTAAAGAATATGTATTTTTAGAAAAGTATTTTACCTAGCTTTTTAAAAAGATTTCTGAGCCAGGCATGTGTGTGCCTGCACAGGTGTGTGCCTGTAATCCCAGTGGCTCAGGAGGCTGAGGCAGGAGGATCACAAGTTCAAAGCCAGCCTCAGCAACAGGGCACTAAGTAACTGAGTGAGAGCCTGTCTCTGAATAAAATACAAAATAGAACCGGGGTTGTGGTTCTGTGATTCAGTAGGTCAGTGCCCCCAAGTTCAGTTTCTACTAAAAAAAAAATCCATAGCTGTATCTACTCTTACATGCACTTGTTTTTTTTTTTTTTTTGGTTATGTCTAATGTACATTTTAAAACATTGATGGCTATCTATCTGTGCTCCAATTGCCTGAAGGTTTAGAAAGCCTCAATATGCGGTTTTCCTTTCTACTTTTGAGTGGGCTTGATTTTGGATGGCGAGTTCATTTTCTGTGAGGCCACATGTCAGAATGCTGTATGGCCTGGCTCAGGGCTTGTCTCTACTAGACCAGGTGGCTCAGGGATCCTTCTAATTTCTGATTTGTTTCTGTGTTAATTGATTGTCTTGGGGGTTGCTGGGTCTAGCTAGTGAGCTTAATGATTTGAATCTGTTGCACAGACTCAGGCTCACATATTCTGAGCACAGAATGACACAGTTGAGCATTTTTACTTTTCTCCTATGGTGGGGGGGGGCGGGCAGTTTTCTCTAGAGCCCTTTCTGGAATTCACATTTGTATTAGACTGTTCGTCACACTCTGCTCATCACAAGCTCCTCATCTTCTGAGCATTAAACACCAGCCCCATCCAGTGGGGCAGCCACCCCAGCTATGCTGTGCCTGGATGTTGGAGTCTTTTTTTTCTGGGCACATGGGAATTTCCTTTTATCCCTGTACACTCAACTCCACATCTCAAAGAATGTTTTTTGTATGTATTTAAAATTTCTTAGTGTTTGTCTTTGGAGGGTTTTTCAAACAGTCTCGTCTTGCCATATATATATATATATATATATATATATATATATATAAAATTTCATATATATGAAATTTTATTATGAAAGAATATCTTGTAAGATATATATATAATCACTATTTTTTATTTATTCTAATTTGTTTTGTATGACAGCAGAATGCATTACAATTCATATTGCACACATAGAGCACAGTTTTTCATATCTCTGGTTATACACAAAGCACAGTCACACCATTCATGTCTTCATATATGTATTAGAGTAATGATATCCATCTCATTCCACCATCTTTCCTACCCCCATGTCCCCTCCCTTCCTCTCCCACCCCTTTGCCCTGTCTAGAGTTCCTCTAATCATCCCATGCCCCCTCCCACCTTATGATGAATCAGCCTCCTTATATCAGAGAAAACATTTAGCATTTGTTTTGGGGGGGATTGGCTTACTTCACTTAGCATGATATTCTCCAACTCCATACATTTACCTGCAAATGCCATGATTTTATTTTCTTTTAGTGCAGAATAATAGTCCATTGTGTATATATGCCTGTTTTTAAAATCAGACCTGGAAGTTCCTTAATCTGTTATTTTTGGCTTAAGGGAAAAATAACAAAAAACAAACTTTTAATCTGTGAACTGGCAGAAAGGATCTATCTTCTTGCCATAAATGGTTCAAAGTTCTTAGACTGAGTAAAAACATAAATTGTGTGTACCTAAAATATAAATTCTTAAATGTGCATCTAAACACATTAAGTTTAGTAAACATAATTTCAATAACATAGGAAAACAGTGATACTTAGTAAACTTGGCCACAGAAATTTATAAATAAACTAGTTTCTGCTTTTCAATTCCAGGAACCCTATCTGTGTAACGTGGTCCTTCTGGGGCTGGTCTGATGCCAGTGCAGAGTGGGCACCTGGTTTCTGTCATTGTTAAGTGACTTGGAGCTTTCCACCCATCAGATGGGAAGGCATCTTTGACTTCTTGAGTTACAGCTTGCTTCCTGCCCAGCCCCAGAGGGCTACACATGATCATGACTGCAGATGCAGTTCTGGTCTGCAGACTTCCCTGTGGGAAGATGAAATTGGCACATGGAAAGCTCTTTTGCACTGGGAAGGAGAGGGTTTCACCCTGGGCTGCCTGGGAGTTTCAGGCCCCCTGGACCCAGCCTCTGTCACACCTGAGATGTGGAGGCCTGAGTGAGACAGTACTCTCTTAGGGAACAAGAGTGCTTTCTGCAGCAGCCTGGTCTAGGTCACTGCCTGGGGATGTGGATGTGCCCCACTGGATCAGGGATGTACTTGGTCCACATTCCATATCCTCACTGTGTCCTTGTGGACTTTTGCTGTGCTCCAAGGCAGGGTGATGGGCACAGAAGTCAACACTGTGAGTGGCCTTGGTGGAATAATCTCCAGGAGGTCCCTGGGGCCTGGGCCCTTCATACACCTCACAAATTTACCTGAGGGATGGGTCTCAGCTTTGAGGTTCCCATTTCAGGGGAGCCTAGAGAGTGCTAGGAGGTCTCAGGATATTCCACGGAGTTGATACTGTGAGGTGACAAAGATACTGTCTCCATCAACCAGGTCCATGCCTAAGTGCCTCTAGGGGCTTTTAGTTCCATGTTAATCTGTCACTGGTGTGAAAGGTATTTCAGGCACCCTCTGAGCCTTGTGCATCTGAGACCTTGAGAGTTCCCAAAGAGCCTCCTTCTGCCTCCTGTGGCCTTGGAGTAGCATGATGACTGGATTCCTAGCTCTAGCACTGCCTGCTGACCACTGGGTAAGAGCTCTGTGAGACCTGTGAAGCCAGACTGTCAGATCAAGGTGTCTGTGGCTCTGTGGTCCAGGTTCCTTCTGAGGATGTAGGTGAAGAGGAAGGAACCCTCTCTCTAGCTAGAGGAAAGGAAGGAGGATCAGCCCTTGGTTACCAGTCTCTGTGGAATGATCTCCAGGAGGTCCTGGGTGAGCAGACTCTGCACACTGCTTACCTGGGCTCCTTAATCTGCTGTCTGTCTGTGCTCCTGTTCTTTTCAGTAGGATTTGTATGAACAGGCAGTGCAAGTTGGCTAGAGAACCCTGATACCCTTGTTGTGTGAACTCCACTGAAGAGATCCTGGCCTAATCTTAAAGCAGACACATTTTAATGGGGAGGCCAGCTTCCTCCATGAGGGTAGGCCAGCGTGTCTCTCTTCTACGGGGAGGGCAAGGGCCTGGCAGTGATTTGCTCAGAAAGCACTTAACTTAACCCTTGAAGAAAGACTTAGTTATGAATCTAATAATTCCACCACAGAACAATGGAAAGAGGCCTTGGGAAATGTTGTATAAGAGGCAGAATTTTTTTTTCCTCTTTTATAGACGAAATAAAATATTTTTCTCTTCTGTATTTCCTCTCAGAGGAAAGCTATTCTGGTCATTCACTAGGAGGAGGTTCAGCCAGTACTCACCAGACTCCAGGTGGGGGTTCTCAAGACCTAGACCTTTGCTTTCTGCTTGTCGACTCTCCTCTCTGTTCTCTTGAAGCTCTTCCTCCAGGGTAGCTCATGAGTTCCGAAGCCCCAACAAGCCACCAGCACAGGAGGGCCTGCTGAGCAGTTCTTGCATTAATCCTGTCCCTTTCTTCCTTAGATATAGGACCTGCTTAAGGTGTGCCAGAGATCAGGCTACACAACTGCAGTGCTGAACAATGAAAGGAGGAGGTGAACGAAGGAACAGATGGAAACCCTGGTTGTGAGCTCCACCAGACTTCTGAAAGCACAGCCTGGCCTGGGTTCCAAACTCCTCTGACCTAAGGCTGATTTTTCCTGGTACTGGCAAACCACTTTGATTTACAAGTTTGAGATTATTAGCAGTACTAATTATGTGGCATGTGCTGCATCATTTTTCCTTCTGCACTTGTAGGGTACATCAATAAATGATTAGGGACTTTTTCCCAATGAACCCTGATGTGTCCACAGAATCCATCCATCATAGAGTCATTCCAATTGATAAGAATTGGGTAGAAGATAAAACCTGTTTGCTATCCCTGGTTTGTGATGTGCATGATATACTTGGAAGAATGAAAGCCAATGGCTAAAGATGCAGTGAAACACTTAATGTCTTTCTTTATTTCATTTTCCCACTTATTGAAAATTTCAAACTAGGCATTTTATCTGATTTTTCTTATTTAACTTAATTACCTGGGTGTCTTATATAAATCTCTTACTATAAAATACCCTTAGAGACACACTGCATGGTAATCTTACACATTTGCTAAACTGTTGTTGCTATTTTATTAAGGTATAGTTACATCTTTCCTAGTGTTGTTTTATATGTTTTTGTTGTTGTTATACATGCAGTTTAAACTGCATTTAAAATTTTAAATTTGATTTGTGGGGCTCTACAAGTTCATTTTGTTTATGTTAATTACCAAGCAAGAAATTTGCAGATCCCAAATGAAATAAGCCAAATGATTATTCCCTAAAACTCATTAAAAGCTAATAGATATTGAGCCCAATTCCTAACTGCTTTACTTATTTTATTATAATTTAAAATCTTTACCAAAGTCCTGTCCAACAGGTACTATCATTTTCCTATTTTATAGGTAAGAGATCTAAGGTCCAGAGAGCATCAATAACTCATCTGGAGTCAGAGACTAGTGCAGGATTTGAATCCAAACAGTTGAAGCTCAAAACTTTTTAGCTTCTTTATGGTTCAATCTACAGTAGAAAGAGATATCTCAACTGCAAAGCTGATTTGGGAAACTTGATGCCTACTTCAAATATACAAAATTAGATCTAGTTGATCTACTGGATTCTTCAGTTTTTGAAGCATTTATTTTAAAGAAAATTATATTAGCAACATACAATTGTCTAAGTAAACTGTACTTCAATATTTTTTATGTTAAATTATAGTGAAAGCCTACAAAGTATATATATATATATATATATATATATATTACACATGCATGTGTGTGTATGTGTGTGTGTGTGTGTATTTTAAACTATTTTGAATCAAGTGTATCCAAAAGATTCTTGCTCTAAGTAATAAGATTTTAAATTATAAGCACTATGTTTTGACCTCAGTTTACTCCAAGTTTCTGTTTCTCTGGGGAAGAAGGGCAAAATGGAAGAAATAGTATATTGTTTTACTGGAAAGGGAAATTACTAATATTCATCAATTATTGAGGCCCACACACCTAGAACTTAAACAATAAGATGTGTTTATTATGAGTCACCAAAAAACATTCAATCACTGTATTGATTCTGCTGTCCATATACAAATGCCCCAGGACTTCTAACTAGACTAGCCAATGGGAGGGACAGGGAACAAGAGGGGAAATGATGAAAGGAGACCAGACTGCCACTCACATGTAGGCGTCAACATTTGAAAACAGCAAGTGACTATGTGTGTACTGTGGAGTGAAATAGGGTATAGTCATTTATTCATGTAGTTCAAAAATAGGTGACTCTTGCGTCTTCTCGCTGAAAGCCAAAGGTAGATGGGTGTCTTCCTTTGTTCATCTACCCATCCCCACCCATTATCCAACAGTGACTGAGCACATGTGCTGGGCACTACCTAAGTGTCAATGTTGTGGAGAGAAGTTTCCCATCTGATGTGAGAGATAGGTGACAATTAACAAGAGTTCAGCAAGTGTTATGTTACAAGAAAAATAAGGAGAGCTAGTGATGGGAACCAGTGGTTGGTCATCAGTAAGTCATGGAAACTTTCTCTGAGGCAAATGGAAGGTGGAATTTAGGCCTTGGCAGGGGATTTCCAGGCAGAGGGAGCCGCAAGTTCTAAAACCTGGGACTTGACCTGCTCTAAGAACCACAAGAGGCTCAAGCCTAAGTGGTCTTGAGGGGTTGGTGGTCGAGGGTGAGACCAGAATGGCAGGAAGGGAGCACCCAAGTATGCTTTGGGACTGGGTAAGAGTTTGGCCTTCATTCTAAATCGAACAGAGCACTTAGAAAGCTTTAGGTCCTTGCCTAAAATCAGGGTTCTGATTTCCACCAGACAGAGAACATGGCCTGCTGTTGGAGAGTCCTTTGTAAGGGATAGAAATGACCATGGGGAGACCAGCTCAGAAACTCTTGTGCAGTGAAATAGTTTCCCTTAGGTCCCATGGATGTGGTTCTAGATGTAACGTTTGGCAATGGTAATGGGAATGTGTACTCTGCAGATCTTACTTAATGCTATTACAGGCTTGTGTGGTCCATGGGGAAAGAATGAGTCACAAAGCTCAGCTGACTTGTCTGCTGGCCTCTTTTCAGTGGGGCACCTGTGGTGTGTATCAGCTTACCACTTGGACACCTGCAGGGATTATTGGTTTCTCTCCACAAAGAAAGTGCTTTCAGAGAAATCTAGACTTACAGGGCAGCTACCCTAGGGACTTATGGGATTTCATTGGAAATAAGTCCAACCATGTGTGATCACAAGAGAATTAAGGAATTGTTTACCTGCTTATGAAGAGGTAGAATATACCTCAGGCTATGAACTGACATGTGGTCCCTGAGGAGTGGCCTTGATGAGGCCCATTTCTGACTTCCTCCTTCTTTACTGAGAGAAGAGGAAAAAATGCAGTTGAGTGAAATTCAGATAGGACTACATTTTTAGGTAGGTCTGTAGTGGAAAATATGAATATATGTATAAATATATACATATATATTTATACATAAATATACATTTATGTATATATTTTAAATTACCCAGGGGAGAAAGCAAACTTTGTAAACTTTGAGAGACGAAGTCCCACCTCCATGAAATTTGATGTCCAATTGTTGATTTCCTTAACAAATTTTCCTGTGAGGACTTAAGTTCCTGAGATGTGGAGCTGTGCATCTCCAGTGCCTGATACTAGCACTAGGTTGGAGCAGGTAGTTACTGGGCCATGTATGGGAAAATAACTTAGTGGGCTAGAAGCATTGGGAAGAGAACTTGGGTCAGAATAACTTCATGCATGCTGGAAGTGTAGGGGAACTTGTGATTCTTAAGGCAAGGAGGCTGGCTGGGAAAGAGAGCCTGGATCTGGAACTCCAGATATGAACTGGAACCACACTGGCCTTGCCAGTTAGAAATTCATGATGGTAATATGGATACCACATAGATAAAAATAGCAGGAAATAAATTCAAATATTTCAAGGTAGATTGCTCATGTAACTGTGGGAGGGGGTGGATATGGTAGGTCAACTGCAAATGGCAGCATCTGCACATAATCTCAAGTTATTCAAGTTAAAGGTATATTTTCAAGAATTAAAAGTAGCTGTATGGGCTGGGAATGTAGCTCAATGGTAGGGTGGTTCCCTGACAAACATAGACCCTGGGTTTGGCCAAGGAACTGAAAAAAAAAAAAGAAAAGAAAAACAAAAAGCACATATGCACAGTATAAATAGCATACTTAACACTAGAGTAAATACCAATTGCATGTTAAAAAATTATGAATATATAAAGATATAAGAAAGAAATGGTAAGTTTTTGAAATGTCACTACTCCAAAAAACCCATCAATAACATATTGGTTCCTCCCACTGAACATCTCCATATCCATACTCACACTCAAATATAGATATTCTACAACTACATTCATAAACTGAAATATGACATATCTATACATATTTATGCTTCCACATGGATATATCATTGTTAATGAAAATGGTATTACCTCACAGAGAATTTTTATACTGGCGTTCTTTCCAAATGAAATTTTATATGTGAATGTTTTCTTCCCCTCTCACTAGTGTATATTCCACACCTCTTTAATCAGCTAAAAATCTGATGTGCATATCTTTTGTCATGCTTAAACACTTTTATATAATGTGCATTAGTACGTTTATTGTTTATGTTGTAAAACTAAGGTCACACTTTGCACTACCATGCATTTTGTACCTCTGTGAATCCTGCAAATCCATCTGATAAGTAGCTCAGGCTCATTTGTTTTTATGACTGAGTAACGTTCAATGAGGTGGATATGTGGGGAAATAAAACTTTTGGATTTATTTTTATCAATTCTATAAAAAGCCCTGACCTCCTGAGACTTTACACCCATAAGAATTAGTTCTGTAGCCATTTGTCTAGTTAATTGCTCTGATTTAAATGTTAATAAAATTTCTCTTTAGCTTTCCCCCAGAGGACTAAAAGGTTATGACCTAGATTAGGTTAAGACCTAGGGTACCTGGGAGAGTGGAGTTGCAATCTCCTTAGGTGTTTGCAATCTTCCCAGGTGTTTGTATTTTAAGGATGAATGAGCTTTGGAACTTGGAGACATCTCTAAATCAAAGGTGCGCTCTTCACCTTCAGAGATTTTATTGCCAAAAAGTTGGATTAAAGAAGAGACTCTTTCAAGTGTTCTGCCTCCTTCCCCTTTATAAGCAGGGAAAACTCTTCCCTCATTTCTGGCCTATGTAGGGCCTTGATGCTCATGTAGGAAAAATTTCCACCTGGTTTTCATTGAGCCACTCTAGGGGTTGGTCTGAGATCTGGGGTGAGGAAATCTAGCACTTAGGGAAAAGGAGGCAAATTTATTTGTGGTGAGGTAATTAGAGAAATATAGACACTGAGGGTATAGCTCAGCAGTAGAGTGCTTTGCCTTGCATGTACAAGGCCCAGGGTTGAGCCCCAACAGAAAGAAAAAGAAAGAGAGGGAGCAAATAAAAGCCAGTTTTCTGACTCAGAATACTTTGTATGTGCAATAAAATAAACACAAACAATCATACAAATCCCTACAGATGTCTTATTTGTTAACCCTTTCTTTTTTTAGAGGCTTTCACAGTGTTTAAAAATTATATTCACTATCCTACAAACCACATCACAACACATGTCCTATGTATTTACATATGTTTGTTCTAGGTACACTTTCCAATAGAAGGTAGGAGGTTTATGGGCTCAGAGTATTTACATTCTTTTTCAAAGCAGATATTATGTGTTCTTCTAAAGGTCCATTAAAATTAGATTTTTTCCAAGCATACTAACAGTCATCTTCCTAACTTTGCCCACTCCAGGTCCACAGTAGATGTTATTATTCTTTTCATTTTTAAACTTTAGCCATTTTTTTTCATATTGTTCATTATTGTTGTTCTTAAATTGTACTTCCCTGAGAGCTACAGATCTTTTGAAGTTTTTTTTGTGCTTGTACTTTAATTTTGTGAATTGCCTATTCTATTTCTTGCCTATTTTTCTATTGTGATATTTACATTTTCTTCTTAATTGATAAGTTATTTGCATGCTATAGACCATGATGCTTCAACATGATTTGTCTACCTGCAAATATTATTCCCTAAATACCATTTGTCTTTTGATTTTTGTGTTAATTTTGCCTCCTGAAATCATTAAAAGTATTTAAAATATATTTAAATAGATTTATCTTTTCCTTTATAAATTGTTCTTTCCTCCTTGATCAAAAGAAATCCAGAACTTAAGTTGTATATTCAATGCCCTGATTCATTTCCAAATACTTATATTGTTCATTTTTTGTACATTTAACTCTTTAATCAGATGGAATTTATTGTTGCATATAGAAGGAACTAGTATTCCCATTTAATTTTCTTCCAGCTAGATGGTCAATTTTGCTAGCACAAATGATCAAATAATTCAAATTTCAATGATTATATCAATTTTAAAATATATCAAATTTATCTATCTTGGGAAAAAATTCCCTATTCATCTCTTTATTTCTACTCTAATATTACAAATACTCTTCCTTTGTAATTTAATATTTGATAAGACAATGGCTTACTGTTTCCTTTAAAATTCCTTTATTGGATACTGTCAGTCTTTTAACCTTTCATATAAAATTGAAATTTAATTTTAATACATTCAAGTATGATATTGGCTTTACATTAAATTTATGTGTGAATTTTGAAAGATTTAACTTTTTATATTATTTCATTCTTAAGAATATACTATATCATACTATGTTTCATGTCTTCTTCTTTTGATCCCTTTTATTAATAATTATTGTTATCTTTTTCTTACATTTATTTCTAAATATTTTATTGATTCTTTTCAGTACTAATGTTAATGTAATGCCTTTTTGCATCTTCATTTGTAGTTACTGATTGTACATAGGGATAAATGCAAAATATCAATGTCTTTTCTGTATAGATGAAATCATGATCTACAAATGCCAGTAGTGATTGTGGGGTGAATTAGATGTTGTTAAACTTTGTCAATGTGCTAAAGGAATAGAATTAAAATCTTACATTTGTCAGTCATCAATTCAGTGAATACTGTGGAGTTAGAAGGCTTCCTTGGAAATGTTAAAAAGATTGTAGTCTCCCTCTATTGGAGGAAACACTGAAGTTCAAGTTTCAATGGTAAGAGTGGAAGAACTGCAAAGGAGATGGACAATGCAGCCTTGATGAACATCTTTGCTAAAGTCAGAGCACAAGTGTGGAAGGAGAGTCTCTAAGACTTGGGGCATTCGAAGAACCTTGAGCTTCTATTTTCCCTTGAAACTTTGGACCTGTAAATTGGCCTTATGATGGTCCAACAGGGAAATACCTCCCCTTTCTGTTTTATAGGAACAGGGTCATACAGCAGAGTTTTCAACTTTATCATAATGAAATTTTGAGCTGAATTAATCCTTGTTGTTTTTTGTCCTGTGCATTGAAGAACTTTATCAGTATGCAAAAGTCTTACCTACTGGATGCCTATAGCATTAGCCTAGTGTGGCAATCAAAAATGTTTCCAAATATGTCCCTTGACACAGGAAGCATGGGGTAGCAAAATCACTCCCAATTGAGAATCACTGTTCTAGAAGAAGAGAAAAATGCTTTCATTCAGTGGAAAAGGAAGATGCTATGTTGAGCTTCTGTCAAGTCTCAATAGGAAATCACAGTATGGACTCCCAAGGTGCTATAAAGAGCAAGACCAGACCACACCATTTATAATGTAATGCTGTGGACCAATATGAAAGCCGATCCCCGGCACAGTATTTAGTCAAAATAGAGATGAAACACCAGACCATGAAAGATCCAGTGATTATTCAGTCAGAGTTGGCTATGATCTTTAAAAAATGTCTGCATAAGCAGCAACCCATCAGATATTGGAAAGGGCATTTGAGATGAGAGTCTCTGCAGATCCAGAAGGTCTGTGCTTCATGAATGACTCCCCCACACTTGTCCCTTCAACACTTCCTTCATTTGCACCAACATCTCTCCTTCATGCTTTGTGAGGAGTTCCCTAGGAATAGTTGATAGATTGATAAGGGAAACCCTGGAGTCATAATGGATTTATAGCCTTTGTGTTCCATAGGTTCATGAGATCTAATTACAGACTGTTTCCAGATTCTTGAATTGGCACTGAAGATAGTGAAGAGGATAATTCCTCTCACTGGGCTGAACTCTGGGTGGTCTGGCTGGTCATCATTTCTGTGTAGCGAGAAAGGTTATCTGTGGAATGGACCTAGCTGGACTCCTGGGCAGGAGAGAATAAAAGGAAACTTTTGGAACTAATGAAGGAATTTGTATATCCACATGCATGTGTGTATAAAACATATACATAATAGACACATGATCATTCCTGAATAATACCACTGAAGAAAAAGTTGGAAAATATACAGAAAATATACAGAAGTTTCCTTTCCTGATTGCAAAAAAAAAATTAAAAATAAAATTAACAAAATATGTTTGTATCAGTATGAAAAGATTGTTAGACAAAGAAAATTTTATATGTGTAATAAAATTACATATTTCTGTAAGTAAAGATTTAATGTAAGTATGTAAAAATATAAAAATATTTTTAAAATTAGAGATATAATACTTTCAATCAAATTGCTATTTCTCTTTTGACCCTGAAAATATTAAAACTTTCATATGAAAAATATTTTGTGTGTATGGTGTTGCAGTTGGACTCAGGGCCTTATACATGCTAGAATGCAGAATGTGTGTGACACTGGAATTATACAGAAGCATCCACCAAACATCAGATTTAAAGAGAGATAATTTTAAAAAATAAAATAAAAATAAATAAAAGCAGAATATAAGCCTCCCTCCATTTATCGATACACCAAATAAATACATACTCCTGTTTTGAGTCCATCTAAAACCCGTAAAGGATTTAGAGACACACAAATTGGAAAACTGAAAATAAAAATATCGAGCAAGACATAAGTAGAGGGGCTGTGGATGTGGCTCAAGCGGTAGCGCGCTCGCCTGGCATGCGTGCAGCCCGGGTTCGATCCTCAGCACCACATACAAAGATGTTGTGTCTGCCAAAAATTAAAAAAATAAATATTAAAACCTCTCTCTCCTCTCTCACTCTTAAAAAAAATCTCTCTCTCTTTAAAAAAGAGACATAAGTAGAATGCACTTGAAGATTTTCCTAATTTGAGCAATATGCAAAATTACTGGAACAAAATGCCCAAATCCAGGGTTAATATAAATAAAGGAAGATTGATTTGGGTTTGAAATATATTATTTAACTCTAAATTTCCTGTAGTTTAAATGCTAATTTATCTGTACACACAGAGGAAGGAATAAGATATACATGAGTATTTGCTCCAGGAAGAAAAAAAAAAATAAGTGGTTTTCTATGGCCATGCAAGATCCAGTGGCTTTATTCCATTAGACCAGAGTGAAAGAGGTATTAAATCTTAAGGGAACCCCTTAATCCATTAGAGGGATTTGCCAACATTTTCTAAAAATGCAAATAGCTGTTGCTGATAGTTGAACTTTTATCAGGACATTACCAAAATATTAAAAGAAGAATACAGGCCACCACTGAAAGCCAAAGTGGCAGTTTAGCATTTCTTGAGCTCTCTCACCCAGCTCACTTTACTAATAACATCAGACCTAACCCATTCTTTCTGTAAGCAATTTGTCCCGATATTAACTTTTTCCATTTAATGGACTACACCTGAAACCTCAAAGCATTGAAAGCACTGGTAATTGTGCAGGTGAAAATTTCCCTAGCACAAAAAGAAGTGTTTTCACATTGGTGTGCAAACATTGTAATGGGCTAAAATCTCAATTATTAGTGAAGAAAAATGTTTACAATCACAGATGCCTCTTTATTTCTAAAATAGGTGCATATCAATTTTTTTTCCAGTGAGCATAAGGCACCCTGGAATCTAAAAAGCTTGCATCAGAATTTTAGTTCACCATCCAACTATAAGATCTTCTGCATGAGCACAGCTGTTAGAATGGCTACTCTCAAAAAGTGGAAAAGTAAGTAGTACTCCAATTATATGAATATGGAAGAAAAAAACACTGTGCTAGACTATAAAATTAGTGAAGACATTTTTAATAAAATGGAAGATGAGAGTTCTATAAGTTATTTCTTTGAGAAACTAAGCTCTCTACATTTATACTGTTCTTGAACAAGAAAAGCCCCAAGTACTGGTCTGGACTTATGAGAGGCAGTAGATATTCCAGCTGTGGCATCCTCGTATTACATAGTTCTGAAACACAGTTCCAGGAAAATACCAGAGTATGGAATGAGAATGCTCTCATACACATTTCACAAATGAGCATAAAGACACTCTGACAGGTTGTCTGCCTTTGGAGACACAAAGGAAGAATAGAAACACATGATTTTTCCAAGATCAAGTGATTCTTCTTTACTTTTCAATTATGTAAAATGCTTATAAACAACAACATAAATTTTTTTCTACGGTACTGGGGATTTGAAAGAGCAGCATGTTAATTCTGGGCTACATACCCAGCCATGTTTTAAAATTATGAGACAGGTTTTTCTAATTGTCTAATTAGTCTACCTAAGTTCCTGATGTTTACCTTGAAATTGCAATCTTAATGACTTAGCCCACTTGAGCCTCTGGAATTATATGCACGTATAATTGCACCCAGAGAGATAAAAATACTTTAAAGTCTCATCCAGTTTTTGGTCTAACAATTGAAAATACCATGTTCATTTCAAATATAATATGGGTAAAATAACTGATAATACTGCAAAAATGTAACTGATAATACTGGAAAAGGGGGAAGTTGTCATTGAACAGAAAGCTAAAATTTTATATATAAAAGCAACTCACAATACAGAGGCATAAATTTAAAATCACACTCAGCAACTGTCTGAAGATAAAAAAAATAAAAGTACCAGGTATGTAGCAAAGTGGTACAGTACCTCTGGCTAAATCCACAATACCACAATTTCCAAAAAGAAGGAGAATGAATTAAGGAGGAAAAAAAAACTGAGATACCTATATAGTGTCTCACCCTGCTCCTGGAGGAAAAAACACATGGATTTGTGATTATGATGACCTCTTCACTCCAGAATCCACAACACAATCTGAGAAGATTCGGAAATATTGCCACAAATGTTCTCACATAGAATTTAAGATAGGGGCTGAAGATATTCTATAGGATACTATAGGACTTCCACTGTCTACTGTTAATATATGATCCAGTTGACTGGCCAGTGGAAATTCATGGCTGACCTTTCTTAGAAGAAGACACAGAAATGCATAAACCAAAGATTACACCAGGGATTCTAGCAAACCATTGCCAGTTCCCACCATATTCAGTGCAACCAGTTTCAACCTGACTCACCATCCAGTCTCAGGATTTCACTGCACACTCAACATTTACTCTATTTTTAGAAGCCACATGTACTCTCTATAAATCACAAAGTACCTATACAGGAGAAAAAAATCAGGTTCACTGAACATAAGTGATGAAGCCTAGAAGTGGATACCCACTCTGGCAGACTTGACGCCAGATGGTCAAAACTTGCTTTTCTTTACTGAATATGTGTAGATTGGACAATGCTTATATAAGGGGTCCTGATTGGACACAACTTATGTCTTCATATGCTCAATCTGAACCTAGAGATTTTTTGAGAATCAGGAGATAACCTCAAATTCAGAAATAAATGATGTCACAATTGTAGGGTCTTGTCTGTACACTTATTTATTTATTTATTTATTTATTTATTTATTTATTTTGAGGATCTGGGAATTGAAATCCAGATCCTCAGGCTGCATCGAATTTATGGCAAGCTATCCTTGGAGAAGTAAAATCCAGCCAACCCAGAAAAGCATTTGCATTTAAACTTGCATATGAGGCCTTTTGAATGTGTAGATCATATATGCAAATATATTATTTATGGATAGAAATAATACAGTGACAATTTTGTAAAATTTCAGTTAACTTCTCTTGTATGGAAACAGATTGAACATTAAAATTATATGAGGTGGAAAGATAATTATTTTTTAGAATTCATATAAAAATAGTAAAATTGAATTTTATAGTATAACCCATAATTTCCACAATGTAAAAATTACCATTATGTATTTAAAATATTACTAATAAAGTATATGTATTTTTGGAACAGCACCCTCAAAACTATGTCAAGACTCCAGAAAATCTCAGTTCACAGAACCATATTTGAGAGTTATGCTTATCCTGAGTTCAGGAAGATGAAAGACATAATCACTTCTTTTTCTTCTACAGGTGAATGATACATTTATTTTTTTACCAATATTTCTCCTGAGATATAAAAAACTAGAGATAAACTGCCCTGAGTCAGGGCAAAGAGATTTCACCAGAAAGTGTATGGGGTGTGTGTGTGTGTGTGTGTGTGTGTGTGTGTGTGTGTATGTTTGTAATATATATATATATATTTCCCCAGATCCAAAGATTTTAGTCTATTGTTTAAGTTGACTAATGGAATATTCTTATTTTTATGACATGGCCTTAGACCCAATGGCCTGTCTATAATATTTTCTTTTTCTTTCTAGGATGAAATCCCCTTAAGAAAGTGAGCTTGAAATGAAGATGAATTGTGTTGCTATCATGATGTCATACACCTGTAATCCCAGGTAGGGAATTTGAAATTTTGCTTCTTTAAGAATACTACTAAAGCACAAGAAATAGAAACAAGAGTCACTAGGTGGGATGAATTCAAACTGAAAAGATTCTTCTCAGCAAAAAAAAAAAAAAAAAAGGTGAGGCGAAAAGTGATACCAGAGATAGCAGCAAATTTTTACCACATGCACATCAAGTAGAAACCTAATTTCCCGGCTTAATACCAAAAAAAACACAAATTTACTAATCATTAAATGAAACGGACTAAGGAACTGAAGAGACACACTTTTTAGAAGATAAACAATCAATAAATCATTAAAAAAATGTTCAACATCTCTAGCAATTAAAGAATTGCAAATCAAAACTACTCCAAAATTTAATCTTACTCCAATCAGAATGGCAGTTATTAAAAATACAAGCAAAAATGTATGTTGGTGAGGATGTGAGGAAAAAGCCCCATTGTAACAATGTTGGTAGGACCCTAAATTTGTGACACCAATCTGGAAAAGAATAAGGAGATTCCTTAGAAAACTTGGAAAGAAACCAAAATTTACCCAGCTACCCAACTCCTCAGTTTAGACCAACAAGAGCTAAAAACCGCATAATACAGAGGCATATCCACATCGATGTTCATAGCAAAACAATTCACAATAGGTAAACTACAGAACCAATCTATATGTTCTTCAATAGATGAATGGATAAAGAAAGTATGGTCTATTTACACATTGGAATAATACTGAGCATTAATAGAGAATAAAATTATGGAATTGGAAAGTAAATGGATGGAGTTGGAGAATATCATGTTAAGGAAAGTAAGCCAATCCTCCTAAACCAAAGACCTAAGGTTTTCTCTGCTAAGTGGATGGTGATCCACAACCATAACGAGGGAAGTGGGAGGTAGCATGGAAGAAATGAAGAAACTTTGAATAAGACAAAGGGGAGGGAGGTGATGGGAGATGGTATAGATGGCGGAATGAGATGAAAATCTTGTTGTACACAAAGTAGAGTTACATGGGTTTTGTAACTATACTTTCTGTACAACAAGAGAAATAAAAGTTTGTGCTCCATTTGTGTACTATGAAGTGAAATGTATTCTGCTCTATTAGCAAGTTAGAACAAATTAAAGAATTAATTGATTTTTAAAAATTCAGGAGACTTGCATTTCCCTAGAGCTATATATAAACATACATGAGGAGATTATATATATCATGAACATATTTAGTGTATATAATTTATGAACAAATTTTTTCATATTTCTATCAATTTTTTAAAGAAATGACAACAGAAGCATTACAATTCTTATTTCTTGTATAGAACACAATTTTTCATATCTCTGGTTGTATATAAAGTATGGTGATACAAATTTGTGTCTTCGTACATGTACTTTTGATTATAGTTTGTATCACCTTCCACCATTCTTGCAAATCCCGTGTCCCTTTTCTTTTCCTCCCACACCTCTTCTTTATTGAGAATCCATCTATTTCTCTCATGCTCCCCCTCCCTACCCCATTATGAGTCAGCCTCCTTATATTTCGCATTTTTCTTTGAATTGGCTAACATCACTTAGCATTATCTTCTCCAATGCTATCCATTTACCTGCAAATGCCAGACATGATTATATACCTAAAAGACTCAAATATCTCCACCAGAAATCTTCTAGATCTTGTAAATAAATTTTGCAAAGTAGCAGGATATAAAATCATCATTCATAAATCAAAAGCATTTCTGTATATCAGTGAAAAATCTTCTGAGAAAAAAATGAAGAAAACTACCCCATTTACAATAACTTCAAAAAAAGATACTTGGGAATCAAGTTAATGAAAGAGGTGAAGGGTCTATACAAGAAAAACTACAGAAACCTAAAGAAGAAAAATCAAAAAAGACCTTAAAAGATGGAAAGATCTACTTTGCTCATCAATAGGCACAATTAATATTATCAAAATGACAGTACTACCAAAGCACTATACAGATTTACTGCAATTATGATCAAAATCCTAATGGCATTCCTCATAGAAATAGAAAAAGCAACAATGAAATTTATCTGGAAAAATAAAAGAGATCAAGAATAGCTAAAGTAACCCTTAGCAGAAAGAGTGAAGCAGGTGGCATCACTATACCAGACCTTAAACCATACTACAGAGCAGTGGTAACAAAAACAGCATTGCATTTGAAAAAAAAAAATACTACAGACGAATGGTACAGAATAGAGGTCACAGAGACTAACCCACAAAATTATAATTATTATATATTAGACAAAGGTGTCAAAACATGCACTGGAGAAAAGATAGCCTCTTCAACAAACCACCCTCTCTCACGATGAACAAAACTCAACTCCAAGTGTATCAAGAACCTAGGAATTAACCCAGATACTCTGTGTCTAATGGAATAAAATACAGGCTCTAATCTTCATCATGTGAGATTAGGCCCCAATTTCTTTAATAAGACACTGATAGAACAAGAATTAAAACAAATAATCAATAAATGGGATAGAATCATACTAAAAAGTTTATTCTCAGCAAAAGAAACAATCTGTGAGGTGAAGACAAATATTTTAGGAGGAATATTTTACCCCTCACATATCAGACAGAGCACTAATCTCTAGGGTACATAAAGAACTCAAAAGACTAAGCAAATAATACTAGTAGTGATGATGATGATGATGATGATGATGATGATGATAAACCAATCAAGAAATGGGCCAAGGATCTGAACAGAGTTTTTAGAAGAGAATATACAATTAATCAACATTTTTTTTAAATATATATGATTGGTTATGGTCCTCCCTT
This sequence comes from Ictidomys tridecemlineatus, assembly GCF_052094955.1. Classification (NCBI taxonomy): domain Eukaryota; kingdom Metazoa; phylum Chordata; class Mammalia; order Rodentia; family Sciuridae; genus Ictidomys; species Ictidomys tridecemlineatus. The sequence goes on from NW_027526117.1 coordinate 117,892, forward strand.
TTCAGTACCAAGAACACTTCTAGTTCAGTTTCTAAGGAGGGGAAACACGAGCAAGAATTATTCTCAACTCTCCTTTATAAATTATCAAATACAATTATCTATATCATTTTCTAAAAAGCTGGTCATGGAATATATAGGTTTAGAGCAGAGAACATTTTTATTAGAAACAAAGTGTAAAAGAAAGAAAAAAAACCATAATTATTTGTACCACATTGAACCACAAGAGAAATGGAACCTGGAATTCAGAAAAGAAAGATTCAAACTTTTATACTTTGAAATGTGGATTACATGGATGCCTAAAGTGAAAAGGTTATTACAAGCTTTTGAAAGAAAATTTATGTGAATGGCAGATAATGGTTAACCAAATAAAATCTGCACAGTGTATTCCAGGGGCTTTGTCAGCTGTGCACTACAGAATATACAGGTATTCATAGCCTCATGAAGAGCATTATTCATCTGTGCCCTCTATAATTATTCCCATAGTACAGATGAAAAAACATGGGTATTTGGATACTAAATGGCAATTCAGCAGCCCACAGAAAACTACCCAGAGACAGAACTGTATGGAATTTCTTCAAAGACCATCAATGTATTGTCAGCTCCTGACACAGGGATGTCAGTCTGGGGAAATATTATTTTCTCTGCATTTTGATAAGAGTGCATTGAGAATACATTTCAGGGGCAACATAAATACTTTTTTCTCTTTCATATTAAGAAACTCTTCAGAAACAGAGCTCACAAGACAGATTTCTTAGAAGGGTAAATGACTCGAGATTACAAAAAAAAAAAAAAAAAACATCAGTGGCCCTGAGTGACTCAGTAAGGAAACAAATCTAAAAGGCTTATAAGAAACTGAAAAGCAAAAAAGTAACTATTTCTAAAAATAAATATGTTCATTAGTTGCTATCTCCAAAACATTTCATTAGGTAAACAACAAATTATGTATGAATATTTCTAGGATTGGCCAAATTTGTTCCATATGATTTTATATTAAATTCCAAAGTCTACATAATAGAATTCATAATTCACTGCCAAAAATATTACAGAAAAAAAATTTTAAGGCGTGTATGTTTAGTAAATGTCATTTAACAATTTTATTACCATATGATTTTAAAGAAATTTATTCATTTTCCTGCAGCCATAGTATAGAGAAATTTCTTATTTATTTTTCCTGTAGTAATTAACAAAGATAATCCCTAGAATCCACTTTAAATAATCTACCCTTACAATTATATAAGAAACCCATAATAAATGATGAGTAAAAAAAAAGTCAATTTTAAAAAATAATTTAAACGTTTTTATTTATTTGAAATCAATCTCTAGCTGCATTTTTGGATCCTTTTCTCATCTTTTAAGCCAAAATTATATAAAAGACAGAAGTTTGAACTTTAAATTTATACATCAGATATGTTTCTTAACTATAAAAATTCAAAATCTTTAGAAATTTAAGAAACAAAAAATAAAAACCCATCATGAGAAAAATTAAGTAATATTGATGAACATTTAAAACAAATTAATAATCATTAACTCAAAAGGAGTTTAAATTAGTATCTATTTGTGGAAACTATTTTGCTATTGAATATACATGATACTTTCCATCACAGAGACTTACTGAAATTAGAGCATATGTGATCATGATAACATGTAAGTATGCAATGGTACTCATCCAAACACTTGAAGCCCAAGGGCATGGCTCAATACAATATACATCTTGGAAGATATAAATAATAATCTGTAGAAAAAATGGTCCCTTGGGACAGTCACCTGTCATAATATATCCAGTTTAAAAAAGAGCATAAAACACTGTGTATAAATTTTACATAGGTGCCTTATGCAAGCGGTATTTCACATGTGTACATTTTTAGAAACAAAATATGTAGAACTTATGAGAAAATAAAACTCACAAAAAGCACATAAAAGACTGAATTATACATCCCATGTAAATAATAAAACTCATCATTACAAAGGTGATGATTTTCCCCGAAATTAACCGACAATATATCTCACCAAAACTTCTAGGTACAAATATGAATATATCACAGTGAAGTCTACTTTTATGTGTATTGTATAAAGCAATAATTCAAAAAACTATATATAAATATATGATAGAAGAAAATAGGAGAATAGGGAAAGGGGAACTACTGGATACTGAAGTGGAGCAAATTATATTTCAAGTTTTATGGTTATTAAAAATAAACCTTACTATTAAATACAAGAATAATGCAATAATAAGAAAAATCATCAAGCTTTAAATGAAGTAAGAAACCAAAGCATAAATTTTTAAAATTTATCTACAAAGTTATATGTAACTTTAGCCAAAAACCTTTTCAATTATAAGAGCAAAAAAAGAAGTTATCATGGCCTACTATTCATATATGGTGTGAAATTATAATATTGCAATAATAAAAAATCATAATATAAATAAGATCCCCATATGAATACATATGTATGTAAAAACAGTATGCTTTATTGCAATAGCAAATACTAGATAAATCAAACCATAACAAAAATAATCTCAGAAACTTAGCTAGGGCCTTTCTCAAAATAAATGTAAACCTGCTAGGGCTGTTTACTGATGAAGAGTCCTTGCTTCCCCAACACCAGAGAAGTGCACTAGGCACATTTAGATTGGAGAGTAAAAGCTTTATTAAAGGACAGTAGAAAAGACTTCTCCCCAAAAGAAAAAGTGGACCAAAGAGGTAAAATCCATGAAAAGGGATTTTTTTTCTTCAACTTCTGAAAAAAAAAACATCATTTGAAATTGCCTGTGAAGACTGTGAAGGGCTTTATCATAAGTTATTTAAGGGAGTGACTTTTTTTTTTTTTTTTTAGTAGCCAAAAATTAGTCATAAGCTCTCACAGTTCTCTGCAGGAAAGTGGACCCAGAACACCTTTTCAAACAACAATCTTTTTGATTCTTATAGTAGTTGCCTTACTCTTCCAAATAGGTAGGTGGGGAAAAATGCACAGATGTGTTTTTGAAAACTCACTCTCCAAAGGAATGGTGACCATTTTAGTGAGGGTATTTTAGTTGTCATTATCCTATTTTGGAGAAGTAATTTAAGCTTTAAAGTTCAATGAAAGTTTAAAGTAATGCATATCCATAGACGGAAGTTAATGAACTTCTATCTGCCTCTCTTTTGCTCCTTCCTTACTTTTCTACCTACATTTCTCCCTCCCTTCCTCCCTCCCTCCCTTCCTTCCTTTTCTTTCTTCCCACAACAGAAACTGCCGGGTCCAAAAGCTCCATAATGCTGAGTTTGATAAAGTCTGCTTTAAAGCACTACTGACAATTGTAGCAGATGGTATCATTCACCAAAATATATTAACAAAATCTATTTCTAGTTATTTTCCTGTGCTCTATAGCTGGCTCTACATCACCACATTAGAAGGAGATAATGCAAAGGTATTTACTGAGACGGATCATTTATGGCTCAGTGGCTTTGTCTCCTGAGTGATTCAAACCCATCATCTCATTGATTTTTATCCTGATTTAAATGCCCTGAGAACTGAAGAACATGCGATTGCATTTGGACAAATCAAGAACAAATGTCTCAAGTTTTCAGTGTCCACAACATTCTCATTAGACATTTGAAGTCTAAACTGCTGAATTAGGTTATTTTTCAAGAAGACACCTCCATAGGCATAAAGGTAATAATGGAAAAGGGAGCTATTGGAAATAACAATAACAAATAAACTGTGCTCTGAGATGAACTGACTCGGGTAGAAGCAGGGAGGGTGATGGGGAGATGGTGTAATATTGCTCTGTGCCTCCCTTCTCCTTATAGAGACTAATGAGAAGGTGTATGTAACTAGGACCATGTTATGCTTTAGATATCAGTTGTCCCCCAATAACTCATGTGTGAGATAATGCAAGAAGATTAGAGGTAAAATAATTGAGTTATGAGAGCCTTAACCCAATTGGTGAATTAAATCCCCTGATAGAGATTAACGGGTAACTAATGGCAGGAAGGGGTGGGACCCTGAAGACACACCTTTGGGGTTTATATTTTGAGCTTGTTGAGCAAAGCCGTGCCCCTGGCCCCATCCTGGTGTGATATCTTAAGCCACTACCCACACTCCTCTGCCATGATGTTCTGCCTCACCTTGAGCCCGAAGGAGTGGGTCCAGCTGTCTATGGCCTGAGATCTCTGAAACCATGTGCTCCAAAATAAATTTTTACTTCTCTAAAATTGTTCTTGTCAAGTCTTTGCTCACAGCAGCAAAAAGAGCTAACCAAAAGAGATCATGAGAGTTAAAGTCTGTGATCTTAAGAGCCCACAGCAGATGACACCTGTTTAGCAAAATAGTAAGGTCTGTCCCAGGACAAGTTTGCCGAGTAGAGACCATGTGAGGGGATTGTGAGGGCTGGTAAATCCCAAATCAGCAGTGTTAAGAAGTTAACCACATGTTAAAATCTTGTGAATTCTGCCCCGGCACAGTGGTAAGTGCTTGTAATCCCAGCAGCTCAAGAGGCTGAAGTAGGAGGATGGGGAGTTCAAAGCCAGCCTCTGCAACTTAGCAAGGCACTTAGCAACTCAGCAAGTCCCTGTCTCTAAATAAAATATTTTAAAGAGGGATAGGGATGTGGCTCAGCGGTTAAGCACCCCTGGGTTCAATCCCCAGTACCAAAAAAAAAAAAATTAAAAAGCAGAAAATGGAATCAAATATATAAACTGGGCTCTCCAGAGACACTGAGGAGGAGATATGTAAAATATGGTCATTTTAATTACAGTTACTATGGCAATGATGAGGATTTCACCCATGATTGTACCTCTGAAGAAAATTGATGCTGACAGTGAGATCACATTTAGCTCTTTAGAGACAGATAAAGTGTGTTAAATTAAATGATTTCATTCTCCAAAACCAAATATATAAAAATTGTAAGTAATAATATTTATTTTGATGTTATAAAACAATGTTCATGGAGTTTGAGATGAGTATAATGCATATTTTGCATTATTTGGTCATTGGTCTGAGGATCCACATAAAATTCTAAAATATTGGAAAATTACAAAAATAAGAAAAGGTTGAAAGCTACATTGTTGTCTATGAATTTACAAGTCAGTGCTAAAATGTAAACATAATATATAATAGTTTTAAGTACTTCTTGAAAATATACAAAGACAAATTTATTTTAGAATTAACTCAAATACTTCTTTATTTTCTATCCTCTTCAAATGCCTGATCTTCCATAGAGCTCAATGTGACATGACACAGAACTGAAATAGTTATAGAGTGCCTAGTAATTCCATAAATGCTCCATTACACACAGATGCACACAATGCTTATGTATATGTGTGTCTTTACTCACATGTGAATTGCTCCCTACACATAGCTTTGGTCCACATGCAGTAAGAAAATCAGTAAAACCTTGTCACAAATCCATATCATAGCATCTTGTTGTCTTATTATTTGACCTGGGTTATCTTCATAAATATGTCAACATAGACAAGGTTAACATGAGCATGCATGTATGTCACATTTAATTTAAATATGAAATAATTTAATATTTAAAAATGTTACTAAATATCAAGTTAAAATTTTAAACAACAACACTATCCCAAGAAGTCGCCAGCACTAGAGCTGGTTAAGGGAATTGCAAAAATTGCTGGTTCATGCTTGCTTCATGGTGATCCCACTCACTAACTGGTAACTGAAAATGGTTGTTAACCTTTGGAAGTATTATATGGAATATCATGCTTTTAAATGGATTCCTGTCTGGTTTTGCTGTCAGCTAACACAGCATGTTATAATTTAAACTCTTTTTGGATCCCATAACAATATATTTCAAGTGGCTGCTAAAGAGTTGTTTGTTTTGTGCAGACATTGGAAATCATACCTGAAAATCAATGATGGCAAGAGTAACTGCATTATGTAAAGCCACAAAAATAAAATCCTAAATACAATTATTTATATTCCATGTATATATAACATGCCAAAATATATTCTAAAAAGAACAAATAAATTAAATAAAAAGAGACTATTGAGTTATAGTCTCTCACATGTACTATGCATCCCCAAGCTAAAGCATGGATGATAACACAGGATACCAGAATTCAAGAGCCTCTTCTGAGTCAGTCAGTACTCTTGATTCATTATTTACTTTGTCCATATCTTTCCAGTATCTTGAGTCCTGATTGGAAGACTTCTGATTTTACAGATGAGTACACTAAATTTGAGGTCACCATCACTGCAGACTAAGTCTCTGACAATTAATTTTTGTGATTTCCAATTTAATGAATCATGTATAACAATTAAAAGTCAGTCTTGTTTACCCACCCCCCACCTCACTCCCATAGGAGGAGGAAGCAAGAGGTAGAAATTACAAAAGGGCAACAAAGCCATCTGCATAAACTATTAATGTTAAAAACTTGATTGTGGTCATTTTTACACTGGTAAATATATATGTCCTAACATGAAAAAGTATGAATTATATATATATATATATATATATATATATATATATATATATATATATATATATAATATATGATTGTATTTCAGTATTACCCTAATAAAATTGTTTTAAATTTGAAAGAAATACATATATTCCTCAGGGAAAAAATTATATATTTGGAAAGCATAGGAAAAGATGCTAAACATTATATGTTATCAAGAAATTATAAATTAAACACACCTAATTTTAAACCTGACAATATCAAGAGCTGCAAAGATGGGGAACAAGAAGAACTCTCATAAATTGCTGTAGGGATAAAAAAAATTGAACAGCCACTCAGAAAGACAGCTTGATAGCTTCTTAAAAATTAAATTTTCACTTACTATGACCCACTATTTGTATTTCTCAGGTTAATTCAATGAAATTGAAAGCTATATCCACACAAAACCTACATACAAATGGGCACAGATTCTTCATTCATGATTGCTAAGAGCAGGAATCAGCTAAGAGAGACTTCAATAGCTATTTACCTGTTATTAATGTAAATATTATGATACATCCATACACTGGAGGGTCATTCAAAAATTTTTTTTAAATGAAATTTACTAATAAACATGGAAACACATGGAGGCATCATACATAAATATTGTTGGAAAGAATATATTGTCTGAAACACACATTTTTTTGTGATTCCAAATTTGTGACATTCTTGAAAAGTCAAAAAATTAAAAATGTTTAACATTGCCAAGAAATCAGGGGGGGGTAGAAGATGCTAAAGAGGGGAAGAACAGGGATTTCTGGCATGGTGAATCTACTCTATAAGACACCATCATGGTGAAAGTTGACATTATTCTTTGTCAATGCTTAAAAAACTGTAAAATTAATGTTTTAATAAATAATTAAACTATGTATTACCATTAATAATCATTTAATACCTTAACTATTGACAAAATATTTTGATTTTGTGCTTATATAAAATATTTTTCAGTAATATACAAAGCAAAACATAGTGAAAACTCTGAATAAGGGAAGGCATATGGGAACATGGTACTATGTGCTTCATTTTCTTGTAAATCAACAACTATCTTTAAAATAAAGTCTGTTCATTAAAGAAATCATGGAAGGCTTGGTAATCTTTCTAGCCTCAAACATGGCCTGCCCTAAGACTGGCCCTAAACAATAAAATTTGTATTGAGAATAAATAATTTTCAAAAACCTGTTTTTCTTCTTTCTTTCTTTTCTATTTTTACAATTTTCATTATCTTTTTAGAGAACAGTGAATATAAGGTCTTTTTGAATAAACTAGTATCTTACATTCAAAAGATGCTTACACATCAATAAAAAATAATTATTTATCCTCAGCACTATAGTTAGTAATTCTTTGAATACTAAGGAAAAGATGTTCTAAACTTATTTTACTACACTTATATTCATGAGAAAATTTTCTGAGACTTTTTAAGTTCATCTTACTTCCAATATGCTACCTATAAAATGAGAGTACTTTCTTTTACTTAATCAACAAATCTCTGGTTGAAATAAATGAAGATAGTTCAAGTAAAGATGTATGCTGATAGACATTAAGGGACAGATAAATTGTGGGTGATATTACTGAGAGACACAGTCCTATTGTTCAGATAAATAGTAGGAATTTGGTGATACTTAGAGCTCTATGTTCTTTTTTTTAATAACTTAACCCTTCCCATATAGATCTTGCATTTCTGAGTAATGGTAGTTACTAACACTAACCTACCAGAAACAGATAACAAGGTCTGTGAGTCATTTCTGTCCAGATCAAGTTCCATTATGCTCACAATATTTAGTAGAGTTGGACATGAACAGGGCCAGTCAGGAACGTCCCTTACATTCTAAGCTAAGGTTAACAGGAAAGAGGTTCTTATTTTGGTTCCTTGGCATTTCCCCTCTGCTGTGTGACCACACTGCCCAGATGAATAGTAAATAGCTTGGATAACACCCCCTCCAAGTATCCTGACAATCACCAGTTGCCCATGGGTAACAACAGTTGTCACATCAAACCTGGCTGGGGATGTGGGCCTCAGTGGGTGTCAGGACACTAGATACAATGATCCACTGGTGGAATGCTGACTCCATTTGGGGAAATCAGCTGTTTACTGTAGATAGAAAAACAGGAAATATTTCAACATTGGGTATATGAGTTTTGGCAGGGAAAGATTTGATGACTTAATGACCAGCACTGGAGGCTAATTTCAAAACAGCAGATATCTCCATCTGTACCTAAAATAGTAGGCTGAGCTATTAAAGTGGAATATGCTGACAAGCCTGAAGACAGTGTTATTTAACTTGGACTGGATGGAGGATGCTCAGCACCAGGCAATCACTTTTATTTGTATTTAGAATGGATGGTGTGGGGCTTGACCTCTTTAAGTCTGCAGGCTGGCTGGGCAGGCCGCCCCTCCTGAAAGTGCCATTGACTGGAAGTGACTGTCAATCTTACTGGAGGGCTCTTCTGTCTTCTGAAAGGAACAAAACAAAGTGATTAGAACTCCATATGACCCCATCACACCTGAGAGCCCCATTTCCTAGTGTGCCTATGAAATTAGCCAACTCTCAGTTACCCAAAATGGCCCATCCACAGAAAATTTAGTGTTTCAGACAGCACTGCTGATGTCATACCATTCTAGGCTTGGTGCTGGGGTAGACAGACACAAAAACTCTCCTCATTCTTCAGGCCTACCCATGTTAAGGTGTATCAGGGAAAGTGAAGAGTTACCTCATGGTGACAAGCCATGAGGTGGAGCCAGGCATGGGAGCTGTGGGCAGAAATGCCAGACCAAATGTGTTCATCTCTGAGGTGTTCAGCAGAAGCTACTGTCCCCAAAGAAGGACAGGTGGAGGGGAGGGCCCTGGGGAAACCTTGCTGGCAGCCAGTGGTCACATCCTCAGGAGCTGTGAGGTCCTAAACATCCTTGTTTGAAGATCTTCTTCTGGAGACACTTCAAAGTTCTCATGACCTTTCAGGGAGGTCCTCCTCCAAGTTGAAATATTTTTGCTTAACAATATCCAAAATGACTATAACCAAAAAAAAAATAAATGTTTTGGAAGCAGTATTCATACAGAAATACACACATTGAAAAGTACACACTCAAGAATTGTCAGGAGGTGAAAGCCTACGTCAAGGTACAGATACTACTAGATCCCAGAAGTGTTTGCATTTGTCCAGCTGTTGCAGATACTATGAAAACATTTTCCATACTGCTATACAAATTCTCATTCTGTTAAGAAGAATGGAAGGTTTTGGCTTGCTCTAAATCTTCATGGCATTTGATAATTGCCTATCCATTTTGCTTCAGGCATTCTGGTGGGTGTGTGGTATATCACATGGTAGGTTTTAATGTTTCAGTTCCCTGATGATCATTTTCAATATGGTTTGCTGCCATATGATTGTTGTCATTTGGAAATCCTCTTTTGTGGAGTGTTCCCACCTTTTTTTTTTAGTTTTTCTATTGGGTTATTTGTCTTTTTCATATTCATTAGCAGGAATTCTTGATATATTTGCACTATGTGTCATTCATCAGATAAATCTGTAATATATCTTCTTTCATTCTACAAAATATATTTTTCACTCTTTAATTTGAGGACTTTTTATGAACTGGATTTCTTACTTTTAACATAGTCTAATTTATTAATTTTTGTTTATGTTCCATGATTTTGTGTCCTGTTTAAGAAATGTTTGACTGCTCCAAAGTCATGAGGGTATTCTCATGTATCTGGATACATGAGGCTTTGTCTGTGCTTTCTTTTGAATTGGTCAGCTTATCTATAGTTGAGTTTATTCTATTTTTACATATAGCTTTATAATAGGTATTGACATCTAAACTTATTCAAGATTACCTTTGCTTCTCTTCCCTTTGGACTTCCATAAAAATTTTAGAATCAGCTTGTCATTTTTTAAAGAAAAAGTTTTGAGGATTGAGTGGGAATACATTAAATCTATCAATTCCTTATGGGGAAAATTGACATATTTATAATATTATGTCCTACAGTCCATGAATATGCTATATAGATTGATTTGTTTCATTTTCACTTATTTTCTCTAGATGATATATTTTTAGTTTTGAGCACAGAGTCCTTGCTTACCATGGGCTATTGGAGCTCTAAGTTATTTCAAAGGCAACAAAGAATCAATTGAGAGGTGGACATATTCTAGTGAGTGCAAGTTGAACTGTTTTCAATTAAATCGCCTACCAACAAACTACACAACTATTACTAAAGTAATACTCTGGAGTGAACTTCAATTCTTTCTCCCAAAGGAAAATAACTGTTGTGTGTTAAATTGTAATCTCCAAAAAATTAGGTGAAGTCCAAATTTCATTTAAGTCTGAATGTGAGCTTTGTAGATAAAATCAAGATGAAGTCACACTTTTTGATCTTTATGGGAAAAGGAGAGACCAAGACATACACATACACATGTGCACACACATGCAAGAACGTGCACACACACACACACACACACACACACACACATACAATATCATGCAACAATGGAGGCAGAGATTGGACTCACTGCTGCAGGACAAGGAAAGCCAAGGCTTGCTGGCAGCCATTGGGAGCTTGGAGAGAAGCAAGAGACAGCTTCTTTTTCAGAGCCTCCAGAAGTAGCCCACCTCCAGCCTCTCCATTTCCAACTTCCAGCCTCCTGAGCTGTGAGTCAATAAATGCCTATTCTTTTAAGTTGTCCAGCTTATAGTACAAAGTCACAGCAGCCCCCGAAACAGATTTAAGGATGATCTACATGCCAAGGAGCTCTTAGGTCTCTACTCTTCTTTGTTTCTTCATATGTTAATCCCCATATCATCCTGTCAATGCTTGGTCTCATCGTTCAGAAAAATGTCACAAATGAATTAAAGTCTCCATTTCCTTATCTTTGCTTAGGGAGTTTTTAAAGTATGTAATTTTTATCTCTATAAAGTTTTTACCTTTTCTGAGCATATGAACACATTTTTTATTGAGAAAATTTGGTAAGTATAAAGAAAGTATAGAAATCTTTTCTGGCCTAGTCTTCATCTGGCATTCCTTAACTTTTACTGCCAACACAATTCCATGTGATGATGGAAACTAAGGATTCCCCTCCTGTTTAATGCAGAATCTTCATGCATCCTAAGAACTTCCTTTTTCTCTCCCTCCCTCCTTCCTTCTGTCTCAGCAAAAGGGGTAATGTATGAGGGTGTTGTTTGGTGGGTAGTTTATTAGTTGGGGCTCATTTGCAGTAAACAGAAACCATTCCAACTAGTTTAAACAGAAATAGTTGATACAAGACTGCAGGTGACTTATAAAAAAATTTGAGAGTCTAGCAGCAGAATCTCGACAAGGCCCTAGAACCATCCTGCCTCTGCAGAGTGGGGTGCTTGCTGCTTTTCCACAGGATAAATCTGAAGCAGAAAGCTCTGGACTGCAGAGCCATCCTGCCTTTGCCCTGCAAAGTGGATGCTCCCTGCCCTGCTGTCTCTTCTCATAACTAGTTTTGCACTTATGTTTGTCAGGGCTGCTTGGTATGATTAAACCTAAATCACACTCAGGACTCTGGATCCAGGAGAGGCAAAAAATATGAAACCCTTACAGTGGCACAGAGACATGAGAGTCTGCTTTGACTTCCAGAACTTCATAATTCTTGAGCTGGAACTTGAGGAAGAGCAGGACATGTTTGTTTGTTTTTATGACTTTTTGTTTTCTGATTTTATATGAACTGTGTGACTAGAATGTACAGAAAGCCTAAGAAAAATAAACTGTAGGAGAGCTATTGCAAGGGATGAATACTGTGGGTAGAGGGTGGGTGGCGTATCTTTCAGAGAGACGGACAGGTCAGGTGTGGAGAACCATGAGCAGGTTGCAAGGGTCAGCCTGAGAGATTCTGAGTTGACCACAACTCCAGTCTTTTCTAAATTTCTCTTGACACAGGGTCTCACTAAGTTGCTTGGGGGTCTCACTAAGTTGCTGAGGCTGACTTGGAACTTGTGATCCTCCTGCCTCAGCCTCCCAAGCCTCTGGGATGATAGGGATGTGTCACTGTGCCCAGCTCATGCTTTCTTTTTGCTTGGAAAACCTAACTCCACATGTGCGTGAAACATAGCCACAATTACCTCAAAATGCAGGCCTGCAGCAAGTCTCTTGTAGGAAGACCTCAGTTTCCACATTGAGGACACAAGGGATGTGAGGCAGGATGGCACCAGGGCAGGCAGGAGGAGCTCAGTCAAGAGCAAGGGCTTCCGGACAGGTGTGGAACCTCCCCTCATAGGATGACCCATCATGGAGAGGAAACCAGCAGCCCACTGCCAAGAGACCACTGCTGCCCACTTGGTGACCAGTGTTGGTCAAATCAACTCTATAGGACACTCAATCCCTGGGGCTCAAGGCTATTACCAACTCCTCTTGGTAGCCGAGAAGTGGAGGCAGAGACCACAGGCTTTGTGAGTCTGGGCACTGGAGTGCTAAGGCTGCTCCCCCATTGTGCCCATGGAAATCATCCCAAGGCTGGCCACATTGGTGGAAGCTGGAACAGCCAGCATTGGCTGGAGTTGAAATGACAGCAACTTAACTAGACGGGGACTCCATCTCATTCCAGTCAGAATGGCAGTTACAAAAAATACAAGTAACAATAAATGTTGGCAAGGATGTGGGGAAAAGGTACTCTCACAGATTGCTGGTGGGACTGAAAATTGGAGCAACCACTCTGAAAAGCAGTTTGGAGATTTCTCAGAACTTGGAATGGAACCATCATTTGACCCAGTTATCCCACTCCTTGATATATACACAAAGGTCTTAAAATTAGCATACTATAGTGATACAGTCCCAGCAATGTTTACAGCAGCTCAATTCAAGATAGCTAAACTATGGAACCAGCCTAGGTGCCCTTCAACAGAGGAACTAATAAAGAAAATGTGGTATACATGCACAATGGAATATTATTCAGCCGTAAAGAAGATGAAATTATGGCATTTGCTGGTAAATGGATAGAACTGGAGACTATCATGCTAAGTGAGATAAGCCAGTACCAAAACCAAAGGCCAAATGTTCTAATATGTGGATGCTAACACACAATAAGAAAGGTCAGAGGGAAGAAGTTCATTGGATTAGAAAAAGGGGAATGAAAATACTGGAGAAGAAAACTATATTTCTCAATACATTTGACAAAACCCTTCACAAAAGAATAAAACTTAATGTGATAAAGAGCCGATACTCACCAAATGAACCTGTGGATTTAACAGAATCATCTGAGTGATTTTTTTTTGTAGAAATTAGTGAGCTGATTCTACATTTAAATGGGAATGAAAAGGAAATATAGAAGCCAGATAACTTTGAAAAAAATTTGGATTAATAATTCAAGATATTATAGTTAATAGGGTAAATATTGTGAAGATAGACACATAGTTCAACAAACCCATCTGAGAGTTCAGAAGGAGACTGCACATATACTGACAAGTGGCTTTTGACAAAAGTGCAGTGGAAAAAGCAGTCTTTTAAACAAATGCTACAGGAACAACAGGACATTCATATGCAAATGCATGAACTTCATCCATAAGCTGTAACTATCACAGAACTGTGAAACCTAGGGCCTTAAAAATGTGTAGATGAAAATGTGAGGGAGAAAATCCTGTGACTTTAGTAAAGCAAAAATTCTTATATATAGCATCCAAATCACATTTAATGAACAATTAACTAAAATTTTTGTATTGTGAAAAACACTGTTAAGAGAAAAAAAAGTACAACCCTAACCCTAACCCCTAACCCTAACCCTAACCATAACCCTAGCCATATCCCTAGCCATAGCCCTAGCCCTAACCCTAACACTAACCCTAACTCTAACCCTAACCCTAATCCATAAAATAGCAAATATTTGCAAAGCATCCATTTGATACAGGTATTGTATCTGGAATAAAGAACTCTCACTTGATAATAAGAAAAATAAATGACCTAATGAAAAATGCAGATTTAAATAAGCACTTCACCAATTTTTTTATCTATATGTATTCATATAGATATAAAGTATATATTATGTATAGCAGACAAGTATATGAAAAGGTGTAAACATCATTGGTCATTAGAAAAAGTATAAATTAAAATCATAACAAGATACCACAGCACACCTATTAGATAGCTACAATTAGAATGATCACTCATACTAAGTGTCAATATGTGGGAATATAAAACAACATACAGTATCCACCTTGCTGCCTTTGGAAGAGTTTGACATTTTCTTAAAAGTTACTCAAAACCTGTTTTATAAACCAGCTATTCCAAGAAAATGAAAGCTTATGTCCACACAAAGACTCACACATGAAGGTTTATGGCAATCTTATTTGTGATATTCAAAACCTGGAAAGAGCCGGATGTCCATCAGTGGGTAAATATACAGATGGACTGTATCCGTAGAATAAATTGCTATTCAGCAATAAGAAGGAATGGAGCCCTGATGCATGCCACAACATGGACAGACTCAAGAACATATGCTGAATGGAAGATGCAGATGCAGAGACCACACCTTGATTATTCCCTTTATTGGAAATGTCCAAAGAAGCCAAGCCTGGAGTGACAGGTGATGATTGTCTGCATCTAGGGGGAGAAACAGAGAGTGATGTGCAAATGGCCACAAGTGGTCTTTTGCAGTTGGTGGAACTGTCCTGACACTGCATTGTGGTGATGGTTACACAATTTATTATAAATAAATGAATTGTACATTTATAACAGGTGAAATTTAAAAATGTACCTTTAAAAGGCTGAGTTTTATGAAAATGAATGCCTTATCACCACCATGAAAAACATGAAGGAATCTCAAGATAATTATAGTGGATGAAAGAGGCCAACACCCCGTCCCCCAATACTGTGTGATTCCATATACATAAAATTCTAGATAATTCAAATGAATGTGGAGTGAGAGAAGACAGATCAGTGGTTGAGGGATAGGGACAAGGTGGGAGAGAGAGATCACATAGCAAGGGGTGGGAGACAGAAATTACAGAGTGGAACCATTGGGGAGTGATTGAGATGATTGATATGTTCATTATCTTGATGGTAGTGATGGATTTGTGGGTGTATACATGTGTCAAAATTTATCAAACTATTCACTTTAAATACATGCAGATTGCTCTGTTTTGATTCCACCTCAGTACAGCTGTTTTTAAGGGACATGAATAGTATGATAATTACAAAAATATAAAATTAGTTGTTGGATTGAGTGATTTCTTTATTTCAAAAGTTTAAGTTATTGTTACATTATGAATTAGCAAATAAAAATTCTTTTAGAAATAGCTTATTACTTAGTCTTCAGAAAGGCCTAGTTTGGGGAGCTGGGGGTTGAAGAGAAGATGATACTGCTCTTGTTGCTAGAGGCAAGAAAGTCCTTGGGGTGTATTAAGGCACACACAAGAAGCCAGTAAGGAAAGGAAAAGTTCTTGGGCTGGGGCTGGGGCTGGGGCTGGCCTCTGTGGTAGCGCACTTGCCTGGCATGTGTGAGGCACTGGGTCCAATTCCCAACACCATGTTTTATAAATAAATAAAGGTCTATCAACAACTAAAAAAATATTTAAAAAAAAGAAAAGGGGAAGTTCTGCAAGTCTTGAAGGAGGCCAGGAAGGAGGGAATCCCAAGCAGATGGATTATTTTTCCTGGGGAAGAGGGTGGCCTGTCCCCATGAGAAAGAGAAAGGTGGGTGCAGAGGAGTGCTGAGGAAATGGGTGGGGTGCAGGCAGAGGTGTTCTCATCAAGGAAGGGACCTGCAGGCATCTTTACTTAAGCCACTGATCTCAGAGAAGGTTCCACATGCTCTGCTTCCCTTCTCCTGTCTTCACGATGGCACCAACATGTTCTGGGAGTGCTGGTCCCAGGATGATAGCCCATGCCCTCAGCATCTTCCCATGTTAGGCTCTTCACTCAGAGCCTTCCCAATAGGAAATCAGAAGGTTCCAAAATAAATGTGGATGGAAGGGACCCCAAACTGCAAACCCAGATTCCTGAGCGCCAAAGAGAGGACCAGGAAAGACCAAGCTACCCTGGACAAGGCCTAGGTTGGGCCAAGATGCCCATTCCCTTATATTGCTCTTTCAGAGCTCCTACCCCAGGGCTGGAACTATCCTGCTGCAGCCCAGCAACTGACTTCCTTGTCCTCTGCCACACACCAATGTCACCAAACTCCAACCACGCCCCCAAATCCTAGGTCATGAGGGGTGATCATAAACTTCAGCTAGGCGTGGTGGTGCATGCCTGTAATCCCAGCAGCTGGGGAGACTGATGCTGGAGGATTGAAAGTTCATATCCAGCCTCAGCAACTTAGAGAGGCAATAAGCAACTCAGTGAGACCCTGTCTCTAAATAAAATATTAAAAAGGGCTTAAGATGTGGCTCAGTGATGAATCACCCCTGGATTCAATCCTTGGCTGGGGTGGGGGAAGCCCTCCAGGTAACTCTTGCCTTCCATCAGGCTGCTCCCCCCTCCATCCCAGGACTTTCTCCCTGACCTCCTAACCACTGACCACTGTCCTGCTGGCCAAGGACCTGCTTCATATGGCAACATCTTCTGGGATCCAGCTCAGCTTGACAGCTCCCCCAAGACATGGAGTCTTGTGACCCAGTTGCCTTCCATGCAGCGTGACAAACTGGGGCAGCTTCCTCTACTCCAATCCTACCCCCATGACTCCCTGCCCCAAGGGACAACAGAAAAAAGATCCCAACAGACAATGTTCAGGCTCACCCCAGCTCTCAAATGAAATGAGCTGCATTGTTTAAGGAAGTCAAAAAATAAGGAAAAGGTCATTTGATCCATTTGTTGTAACATCCAAGCATTTCCAACTGATTCCTTAATACAGGTACACACTCACATTACTTATTTCATGGCTTTTGAAATTTGCCACCAATTATATCCAAATTCCTTTCACCTGCACTCAACTACATGTCTTAGTTGTATCTTCTACCTTTAACCATAAGGAAACATTGTTCTGTGTTTGGAACATGGAGAGAATTTTGCTCTTTTTCCTTATAAACCTTATGTGGCAAATATTAGTTTCCTACCTCAGATTCATAGTAAACATGAATCTGGATTATGCATGGAATCACTGAACTACAGGTTACTTGATCTTTCTCAAAATGTAAAAGATTTATTTTTTGTTTCTAGTTGTTGCTTTCTATTACATATCTTTGTGCACGAAACATTTATATGTTTTCAAATTATTTTTCTTTTTTTTAGTTACACATGGCAGTACAATGATCGTGATAATTCATACATTTGAATCAAATGGGGTATAATTCTCATTTTTCTTAGTGTACAGTTTGCAGAATCACATTGGTCATGCAGTCACATATATACATATAGCAATAATAATGCCTATTTTATTCTGCTGCCCTTCCTATCACCCCTTCCCCTCCCCTTTCCTCCCATCTCATCTCTCTACCAAATGAGTTTCCCACAATAAAACTAAAAAATATTTTAAAGCTGACTTAAAATATTGCCCTGGTGGAGGACTGAATCCATCAATAGTGTCACTTCTATGGTGTGAGGTAGCTTTCTTTAAGATTTATCAGCTGCCCCTGGATGTGGGCTTATTCCCAGGTATGTAACTGACCACACAACTAATTTCTATATCTTTGTTTATAAATAATGTTAGAGATTTTTTCTTTTGGATGAGTGATTTCTGGGTAGATGTGTGTGTGTGTGTGTGTGTGTGTGTGTGTGTGTGTGTGTATTAGAGATTTGGTGACAATTTTTGAAATTTTATAAGCTCTTTGTGTATTTTATATACTAAACCTCATTTTGCTATATTAAATTTGAAAACTATCAGAAACTCTAAAGAATACTTAATATTACCCTCCGATGCTTAGACCTCTTACAGTAACTTAAAATATTTTGCTACTATTTTCTCCTTGTTTTATTGTAATTTTGAAGATACTTGAATTTTTTTAGACACTTTTGCCCATCTTTTCTTCACAACTTCTCCAATAATCTAAACTGCTTTCCTCTTTGGTTAAATAATCAAACTCTCTTTGTATATGAGTTTATTTTTTAAATTACAATTCTTTGAGGGAAAATTTCTTTTTGTACCTTACTGAAATAAAGTTACTCCCAGCAGAATGTACAAGAAAATTATATTCTTTATAATTCTATTACTTTCATTTGCAATGTATTGTGTTTTCATATGTATTTAAAATTATTAATGCATGTTCTGTATTATTTAAAGGTCTGTATTTCTCCTCTTAATGCAGTATTACATCAGATAAGTTATTGTTTTTTAAAACAGTCTATTTTTGAGCTAATTATTAATCCTTCATTAGCCCTCTAGTATGCTTGTCTATCTCACTATTTTTACTGTAAAATCAATTACTTTGAATTCTATAAAATGCCAATGACATCATTGGAATTCAGCTGAAGTTACATAAAAACCACAGATTAAGCCATCAAAAGTTACCGCTTCCATTTGATCTTCCAAGCCAGGAATAGGACATATTTCTCTATTTTTTTTATCTTTAAACTTTTGTAGAATTTTTTAGAGATACATATCCTCACACAAGCTTAATTAACACATAATTCAATTTTGTGGCTATCATTAATTTGAAATCTTTCACTATTATATTTTTAGCTTCCTAGTAAAGGTATTTGAGTAACAGACTGAATTGTGTCATTGTATCTTTTGACCTGCAGTTTTTCTTCTGTTCTATTATCTCTAATAGTTCTATGTTGATTACTTTCCCTCTTCAGGGTGTATAATTATAAAGTCTTCTACAGAGAACCTTGTAAATCTCAGTTCTTTCCTAATCTTTATTATGCAGACAAGAGAAGAGAAATTTCTGAAAATCCTGCATAGTCCCTGTTGCCCATGACAAAAAGAAACTCACATCCCACATTTGGTTGGGCACCAAAACCAGCCGGCTCATCTTTCAAAACAGCTCAAGTTCCATCCTTCTCACCATCTCCATTGCACCACCTATTCTCACATGGATCACTGCAATGGACTCCTACTTACAATACTAAAGTATAGCCAGAACAAACTTTAGAACTGGGTTCAGATGTCACACTTTTGCCAGAAACCCTTCTCAGTCCTTACAAAGACCCACACGATCTGTTTCCTCCACCTGTCTAACTCCATCTTTTACTATTATGCCCCATCCACATATTTCCCGCCATGGAAGACTCCTTGCTATTCTCCAAACATGCCAGATATGCTCCTGCTTCACAGCCTTTGTGCTTCTTGCTCTCTTTGCTAGGAAATTCTTTTACCACGTATGGTTCACTCCTTGTCTCCTCAGGTGTTGCTCACATGTCAGATTTTCAGCACGCTCTTCCCAGACTACCCTATTTAAATTTGCATATTTTCCTTCTATGTTCCTTAAGCCCTTCCGGTCCTGTTTTTCTGTACTGCACATTTTACCGGCTGACATTTTATAAACATATTTATTTCTCCTCTATTCTCTCTCTCTCTCTCTCTCTCTCTCTCTCTCTCTCTCTCTCTCTCTCTCTCACACACACACACACACACACACACACACACACACACACACACTCCACCAACCTGAAACATTCGCTTCAGAGAGCAAGGACTCCTGCCTGCTTTTCTTATAACTATATCCTCATCATTGTAAAATAGATGCTTAATAAAAGTGTTGAATAAAAGAGCAACTATTTTTACATCAGATTGAAGATAAGTCATTCTGAAATAACTAAATTCAGCATCAATTTATCTATAATTTTAAGTGGACTTTGCTATTCTGTTGAGGGAGAGTACTTATTTCTAATTTTCAGATTCTGTTATGTGCCAAATTTTATTAAATACTTCACCAGACAGATGTAATTTTATGTGCTATGTCATCCTATAGAGGGTTAATACATTTCTCTAAAGAATTTCTATCTTGAGTGATTAAATAAGGCCAATCTTCAGGGATATCCTTAAAAATTTTGGATCTATTTTTCAAATGGACTTTCTACTTTATCATGGATGGAAACCCGTGGCTGATACTCTAGAAAACAAAGAGGGGGAATTCGAATGAATTAGCCAGCATGAAAAATAAGACAGATGAGAAGTAAATTCTTTGCTGACATATTTCAAAACATGTCCTATGTATTTGTGTAAATATCACTGATTAAGGATCTTGTCTAGATCAGTTTATGGGAGTTCCAGTTATCAACAACTAATTCTATGCAAATAATTTAATAATAATATGATTATTATATGCATATAAGGTATAAATATGATTATTATACACCTTATGAATTATCACTTTTTTTAACTTTCTAGATTATCTGTTTTACCAACATTTGGAAGTTTCTCTTTTTCCTATTATGTCCTACAAATAATAGGCATACAGATCATGGGTAAGAAGGAATAAAAGGTAAACTTGTTCACTTAGGTTTTAAAGCCAACATATGTATGTGTGATTCCAGAAAGGTAAGGTGTTCAAATATTTTAATGAACACATTACACTAGCCTTTGTGTTGCATTGGCAAAAGTCTGATATATTTTGGAGTATAAGCTTAATACTTAAAGGAAATTTTCAGGTTGATTTTGTGCTTTCAACTTCTTATCATCTTTTAAATATTCAGTGGAAATTTGTGATTAAAATTAAAAAAATAATAAAAAAGTGAAATTTTAACTTGGACAGAAAATTCAAACATCTTATCAATTTTAGCTAGTTTTAGGTGGATTCATTTCAATGCAATCTCTTCCTACTCAAAATTAACACTATGATTCTAATTTGTAACATTTGATTCTAATTGTTCCTAAGAGGAGACACATGAATCAATTTTTATCATCTTTTAAATATTCAGTGGAAATTTGTGATTAAAAAAAAAAAGCTAAGCCTGACAGATATTTCCTTGGCCAGGTGATCAAGGTCAACACCAATAATTTCCATTTGAAGCAGTACCATTGCTATGTCATGGTGAAACTACACTTTGTTTCTAGCTCTTTCTCTCCCAACCATGACCCCAGTCTAAGAATCTGATTCTTCTGGAATTACCAAATAATTTCTTATATAAATTATTAAATAATAATTATATTAATAACCATATATTTATATTCTCATATAAAGAGAAATATTTAAGAGAGAAAGTCACTTTTCCAATTAATAACATGAAGATAATAGTGTTCTTTAGAGAACTGTTGTGAAATTCAGATGAGAAAATGCATATTCAGAGTCCAAAGATACATGCCTTGATGTAACTGAGTTTTTAATTACTGCTAGCTATTCTTATAAAATTATTATTATATTTTCCTTTACAATAAAATTAGAAATAGGTAGTCAAATATAAAATTGTCTTTGAATAAGTTAAGGCAGGGAACAAAAACTTACAAACTAAGTTAGAATTCAATAATAAACTTTAGTTTTAGAAAATAAGTGAAAAGAATTTAAAAATTGAAAATCAGAATGTAATGAAAAGCAGGCTTAAATTTCCCCAAAATTTTCTTTACATTTATTTCTTTAAATATAAAATTTGTATTTTCTAATTTTTAAAAGACCATTTCTGAACAGAGGATTGTTCTCCAACTCAATCACTAGATATAGTTTCCTAAATATCAAATAGTATTTAGATTTGTATTTTGTTGCATATTTAGATTCAGGATGACTTCAGTGACTTTCTTAAGAGTCTTTTTTCTTATAATTGTGCACAAGATTTTTTTCAAATTATTTGGATTTGGTATTTCTCATGAATTTAAGGAAATTATGCTTTCTATTGGAATTTTAGGGAGTAAAATGAGGTAGCTATTTCATTTTTTTTAGGTTTATTAAATTTCTAATAACATAAAAGTCTTTACTTTCTTTATAAATAGATTTCTGTCAAAATATGATGATTTCAAAATAACATTTTGGTTTCATTGTTAGATTGAATTACCTGCTAGTGTGTCTGAAATGCCATCTTAAAAACTTTATTACTCACTACAAATGAAAGTGACATGTTTGATAAAACTTGTTAGATATTCTCACATGGGGTTCCTTGTATTCAACATAATTTCAACCATTTCAATAAGTCTAAAAGTTCATAAATATCAATATGGTACTTTCAAATTTTTGATGGTTAAGTTACATTGTAGACACATGATCTCATAATCTTGGTTTTTGAATATATGAATATATGACTATGGTTAGTGGAATAGAGATTAAAACAGTTTTGTAGAGTACAGTTTAGAAATAGGATGATTTCATGGACATTAAGTGTTGTGATATTTTCAAGGGCAGAAAAAGCTATTTGGATGTTGTAGGCAAAGAATATGACTTCACATAATATATTTACATGAGAGCAACTAATTTTTTCTTTACCTGACTTAATTTAATTCTCCAATTTGATGAATTTATATAGAGCAGCTAAATATTAAATTTTGCCAAAAATGTTTTTGTCAGCCACCCATCAGACCAAAAATGCTTTGTCAGCATATCAGACCAACCATGTGAGGCCCATAGGCTCTATGGTACATTCTATATTTTATGAAAATTATAATCCCCAACCTGAATATACAGTAAAGGTTTCTTCCATTTTTGTACGACTTCCTTCACCATATCAATATTCACTGCTAAGATAATTGGGGAATAAAATGTGAAAGATGTGACCTACTTTTTTTCTAATTCTGTGTTTGTTGAAAGAAAAATATAATCACTGCAGTCATGTAGTCATAAATATAACACTATCCCTATAACAAAACTTGCCTTAAATTATAATCTGTTTCACTTTTTAAGGATTTAAAGGATAGTGTATCTTGTCATCAGTTGGTATAACATTTTTGAAAAACAATTTGATCTGTGTAATTAGGAGCCACAAAACTTTGCATTTTTGTGAGCCGTGTTTCTGTGTTGTGTATGTGCGTAACCTGAAAATTTATGCCCTACGTAAGAGCAAAGGATAACTGCTTAAATACATTTATTATAATATTAGTTACATTATCAAAACTTGGAAAACAATGGAATTCCCAAGGATAGAGTGTTTTTTTGGTTGTTGTTTTTTGTTTTTCTTGGAGTACCAGAGATTAAACTCAGGGGCACTTAACCACTTAGCCACATCCCCAGCCCTATTTTGTATTTTATTTAGAGACAGGGTCTCACTGAGTTTCTTAGCTCCCTACCGTTGCTGAGGCTGGCTTTGAATTCACGATCCTCCTGCCTCTACCTCTCCTGCCTCAGCATTCCCAGCTGCTGAGATTACAGGCGTGTGCCACGGGCCCATGAGATAGAGTGTTTTATGTGATGCAGTTTTCTTCAGTTTGGTCAACAAGAAAAAGACATTAAAAATGATGGTCATACAAATTGTTATAATACTCAAAAATATGCCGGTATCTATGATGATGTGTCTTTACAGAATCAAACTGGCACTTACCCATATTCACAGTTATGATACTATTCATATATAGAGGATAAGATGAAAACTGAAGATAGTTACTAGATTTAAGGTAAGAGTTACAGGTAACTTTTTCCTTTCTTCCTTCCTTCCCTCTCTTCTTTGTTACTCCCTCTAGTATTATTAAGTACTATTTGTAGAATAAATCATATTTAATAAAAATTAGAATAAAAATAAATCTATGATATTTTCCCTCTTTGAAATGTCTTTAACAAGAACTTTCTATTATGTTTATATGTAAAATGGAAGATTGATTAGCCAAATAATACCATACCTTAAAAAATATTTCACCTGAAATACTATTAGAGAGATGTGGTGGCACATGCCTATAATCCCTGTGACTCTGGAAGCTAAGACAGAAGGAAAACAAGTTCAAGGCCAGGCTTGGCAACTTAGCAAAACCTGTCTTAAAAAAAAAAGAAAGAAAAGAAACATAACAAAATTCTAAATATTGGGATAAATATGCAAATATTTTTATTTTAATTAGTCATATAATTGTTTTCATTTTCCATACAAGGATCTCTAGGATCTTTGGATTAACAAAAGGAAGACATCCAAAAACTCTCTACATACTATGGAGCAGCAATCAATGAGACAAATTGTTCCCAAATTCACTGCTTCAAAGAGTATATAATATCAAATTAAATTGAATAATACAATAAATCCAGTTAACAAAAAGGAGTTTAAAGAATAATTTTATTTAAGATTGATACATATTTTCCAGGCCAACTAAAATGTTTTCAGTCTAAGAATTATTGGAAAAAATATTTTGAAGGCCAAATTCCAAACATCTGTTAACATGCTATGTATCAAAATTTCCTAATTGTATGTGTTTTTTTTTTTTACATTTTATTAGAAATTCCCAATTTAAAATCAGGAATGACACAAAATATTTACTTGGCAAGACAGCAAGTCCTGGGTTCTAAACCCAGTCTGCCACAGCCTATCTCATTGCCCATGGCTCACATCACATATCTCTCTGCAACTTGTATTCTGTGACCAAGAATTCAAACAGAACACAATCTCCTTTTAGGCATTTGGATTTCCAGTATTCACTAAGAGAACCTAAAAAATGAAAACCTTACTTGTGTCGGTCCTTCCCATGGATGAAGCAGATGATTATATACTTAGTTCATAGAAAGGACCAAAAATTATCTTTTTTAAAATAGTTTTAGAACTTCACAGAATTGTGGCATGTTATTTTCTGAGAGAAATCAACTAAATTGGATTAGATATATGGTTGCTGGTTATGTAATTTATTCTTTTATCTTTTCTTTCAGGATTTTAGGGCCTTGAAGTCCCCAATATAAATATAGACTATCAGTAGAAAAATTATAGTTCTGTGGTATTTGGGGAAATGGAATTTAATAAGAAAAGTGATTAAATAGAAATGGATGCAACAGGACAACACAAATATTTCCAAATGTTGCATTTGCTAACCTTTTTCCAGTCTTCAAGCAAAGTAAAAACAGAAGTCTGATGGTTTTGAGAGAAAGTCTCTGAGCAAAAAAAGTGAATTAGAAATTTTGTAAACATTAAAGTCTTTCAAGGGCCTACAAAGGCAGAGAGATAGACTGAATTAGGTAAATTACCTCCAAAATAAAATCACATTATTCTGTCCCTGACTAAAGTTTTCCCAAATATATTTTTCTTCCCAATTGTATGAAATTGTGTTGTAGCAACTTGCTTTTTTCCAACTTGTCTTCCTGATAAAGCAAACATCCCATTTCACCTTAAATTACTATAATAGTTAATGCTTCATTAGCTTTGAAGAATAGTCTGGTGTTTATGAAAATTTAGCAATTATTCCCCAGCTGAAAGGGGTCTTATTGTTTTCTTTTTCTAATTCTCTATAGATAAAATTCTCTAGGACTCCAATAGAAATGTTAACTTGCTGTAAAATTTTATTTCTCCAAAATCCTCACATAAAAGATTTAGCTGGGCACAAAAGAATCAAATAACTCATTAAATTTTTAAGGTTTCTCCCCTGTATGCTTCAAATTCCTGTTTATTATATAACTCCAATTTTAAATTCAGCTAAAAGCCAAACCAGAAAGTCAACTGAAAACTCTAGTTCTGTTCACTAGAAAAGTTTCCATAAAACACGTAAATGCCTTTAATTGCTCCAGCACTGCTATTAACTTGTATTGGAAAAAAATAATTTAGTAAGGTGAAATCCCATTACCCATCAATTCTTCTGTTTAAACAGATGTGTAGAAGTCAATTTGGATCACTTATAGCTTATTAGTTTCCCTTCTGATTGGCTTAAATAATTCAGGAAGAATTTTTCTTTCTAAATGATGTTATGTGAAAATTCTAAAATTTACCAAATAATTATATAGTTTTCTAAGTTTCCAACTCCATGTATAATAGTTCAGTTAATAATTTGCACAGAAGAAAATAAACAGCAAGAGATTGTTACAATTAAGAAACATATACAGTTGTTTAAAGGGTTATATTTTATTGAAAATTATTTATATCAAATTTGCATTACAAAAAGCAGATTTTAAATTCATATTATACAATAATTCTATTTTTGTGCAAATAGATATTCATACAAAGTATTTAAATGACAACATCATGAGTGGTTTTGTTATTTTTTTTTTTTTTGGCTTTGAATTCTAACAATTCTAACAATTGAAGTGGTTTTTAAACTCTTGGCCTTGGGGCCTGTCATGAACTGCCCAAGATTAAGCATTCATTGTAAGACCAGGTAAACAAAGGCTAAATGTGATACTAATTGGACTTCCTAATTGTGTCTATGGCCTGTGTATTTTAGAAGGATAGCCCATAGTCTCTATGCTCTGACGTTGTTTTCATCTGTGTACTAGGTTATGGGAGTTGATTTTGGATATTGTAGCAGCACACCTTATCTAGCACAGAGGTTCTTTGGCAGCGGTCCATGGCCCAGAATGGTAAGCTTGTCTGCTCAACAGGTTTTCTCATCTACTCTTTCTCTGATTTATAGCTTCAGTATGGGAATATCTGTCTGAACAGCCTTTGGGGTCACAGTCAGCACAGATGTCAGGTCTTTTAGGGTCTCAGTTACATGGCTATAATGTGAGATTCTGTCTATGTCATTTTGTATATGTTTAAATGTGAGCACTTGTTCTTTCTCTTGCCTGCATTTACTCTGCATTTTCCTTTGTCAAGCCTCATAAAGTGGCAAGTACCACATTACCATATCAAAGAAGTTTATGCATACAAAAGAAGTTTGTTAGCCCTCTTGTGGGAAGTTCAGGCTGGGCTGGTCCCTAGAACACCAGGTCTTTTTCTTTCTCTCTTTTGCATAACTTATCTTTGTCTCTGCTGGCATCTATGGAGGGCAACTTTTCTCCAGGAGTTGAAAAACACAGCCTTGCGAAATTCCAGGCCCACATCTTGCTTATAAGGAGCAATTTTACAGAATGACAAACTATTCTGAAATGTTGGGCTATCTTCAAAGCTTTATGACTTTCAACATAAGGTTTAATTACATAAATTTTAAGCTCAGTTTTACAGCTCTTAAATGACAATTATTTTTTCTCCAGAATTTTCAAATAAGAGGCAGTATTCTGGAATTTTATCCATTAATGTACGAACTATGTTCTCTACAAGACAAATGCATACTGGGAAACATGTAGATTATTGACTACTAGTCAATAAGAGGCACATTATTTTATGTTGCAAGAGTCTTAATCGAGAACACTTTGTATCTTTGAAATAATTTTGAAACTGTGGATAGGTGCTAAAGAAATGTTTTTCAATTGATAAATTTGTTAACTTAGAAACCAATAGGAGATTTTGTGTTTAGAAATCTAAAACTAGGAGAATCATAATTTGACTATAATCATTGATGTGGTTTGGCAATGTTGAAGTAAAACTGAAAGTTGTGATCATTATTAAAGAACAATAACATATTTCTATCAAAATACTGCACACCTCTCCTGTAAACATAGATATTAGGCATATTTATATAATGTGAACATTACAAATCTTGGGTTTAAAGGTTCAAATTTGAACCATGTGGTCTCTTGAAAAAAATAAGAGATATTTTAAAATCAAACAAAATTATTTCTCTTAAATAAAACAATTTAAAACAAAGTTCTGGACCCTGTCATACATATTTCAATTTTATGTTTTGAATTCAATTCTCATTCACAACATATTATAAAATAGGGTTTATAAATGTATATAAAATATTATGTCAGACCTCTATGATTTTAAAGGCTCAGAAGGAACATAACTTCCTTTAAGAAGTTAACAAAAGAATTGAAACTGTTATTCTACATCTTGCCATAATGACCTCAGGACACAAAGAAATTACTCATGCTACATGATCCATTTATAATAAGTTATATGTAAAACATAGAAAAAAATGTTTATAAAACATTTTGGACAAGAAAGATACGAGGATGTCCTGAATGATAAGCAAAAGCTTCTAGAAATGTCTACAACTTTAGGAGAAAATCATTTTATGTTTTTACATATAGTGTACAAGTTGTTCCAAGTTTATTTGCTGCCTTTATAAGCCAGAAAGAGACAGATCCCACCCAATGAAACACTTCAGAAATCCATTAAAAAATAAAGGCTTTGGGCTGGGGATGTGGCTCAAGCAGTAGTGTGCTTGCCTGGCATATGTGCAGCCCTGTTCGATCCTCAGCACCACATACATAAAAGATGTTGTGTCTGCCAAAAATTAAAAAATAAATATTGAAACTCTCTCTCTCTCTCTCTCTCTCTCTCTAAAAAAATAAAGGCTTTGAGATTTTTCTTTCCACTTTGCCTTTCTGCTATAACCTTCTGCTCCTATTGTCTCTACCAAAATAGTGAGATCAGTAAATAGTACTAATTTTGGAATAGATGAATATAATTTTTGTGTGTATGGAAAAATAGAAAAGTCTGAATTTTCTTACTACATCATGATTCTGACAGTGCCACCTTTTAAGAAGGAAAGCATGAGTCATTGATCCATTAAGACCCCTTGTCAATGTGTACCCCTGCATTACTCCATGGTTTCTGGCCAGTAGTTTTTATCTTAAGGATTCTTTTCTTTGTTTGCCCTTCTCCTCACATTTTCAGCACCATATATCTTTTAGGTAAAAAAATGAAAATTTTAAGGGCTGTATAGCTACAAGTTTAAGAAATGAATTTTGTCTTTTGACAGGAGAATTACAGGAGAGTTTGAAATAAACAAAGGACAGGAGAGTTTGAAGTAAACATGTTGTGATGAAGAAAGGTGCCTAAGCTAGAAAATGTGTGAAATAGATAAGGATAAAAGGTAAACATGTTTTGAGGTATTTTAGCACAAAACAAGTGTGATTTTCTAAGATAAGCAAAGATGTAAACAAGATGTGATGTAATAGAGACGATCTGTTAAGATAGGATAAGAAATAGAAATTATGGAATAAACATGTTTTTGGTTTAAAGTATTGTAAACAACTATAGTATTTAAAGGCCAGGAAGGCTGAGCTCTTTGGCCAGTTCAGACTCACTATGTGTGGGTCAACATCGAGCGAACTGAGTCCCACCAGCCTCTGTTCCTGTGCCTCGTGTGATGTGATGTGATGGAGTGAATAAACCTAGCATTCGAAAAGGCATCTCGCGTGTGGCGGCTTCTTCTTTCAAGACACGGATCGTCGGCCGGGAGAGGTTACCTGGGGCAGGGGCAGCCGTGACTTCAGGACCACCCGGGAGCGGTCGGAGGACCTCGCTGCCGTCCTTTGCTCGTGTCATCTTTCTTGACTTGGTTCAGATGAAAGATGGAGCTACAAAATGGAAAAAACAATGGAAAGAAGAATGGAGGTGGTGGACATGAAATGTGCTCCCAACTCTTCTCTTTCATTTTGAATAGTATCTGTCTTTGTAGGAATACCACTTACAACAGGATAATAAGGGATTAATTGGACCATTACCCCCACCTAATTGTTACTTTTATCTTCTTCATAAAACTATTTTTGCCTTAATCTCTTTTCTCTCAGTAGCATAAGGGAAGCCCGGCATGGGCTGAAGATGCTATACAACATTAACCACTCATCAATGCACACTTGTATTTTTCTCAGGGTGTCCTAGGCAAGATATTAATTGTAGATAGTCACTCACTTTTAGTGCACTACTTAGGTAAATGAGGATGGATTAGCTTTTCTCATATAAAGTGTTTTGATTCAGTTCAAATCAAAGACTCAGCATCAAAAAATTTCAAAGTTATGAAAAACGGTGTCTTAAAATTAAGATAGGACAATTTGACATTGATGCTATGTATAAACATAAATGTGCTGTGTCAATTAATTATACATATATACACGGTGAACTATTTAAAAAAACATAAAATTACTACTCCACTGTATTGTAAATTTTATAAGTAATAAGAAATTAATTTAAAATATTTTTCTCTTGGTTCTTTACAAATCAAAATCATGCAGTGTCTATCAGTTCTTCCTGACATTTCTGTAGTAAGGAAAGAGAACTTTAAGTGATGCTATTGTGCTATTTATTGTCTTTAGAGTGGTACTTCAAATTAGTACTATTCTTTCCATATCATTGCATTTTGGTTCATTATGCCATTTCAGTGAGTTCATGGCTGATGGTTTTGAACACAGACTTCTTGATACTTTACTTTATTTTCTAAACTTTTGAACTTTCAAAATTTGCCTGAAGTGGGCTGGGGTTGTGCCTCAGCAGTAGAGTGCTCACTTACCATGTGCGAGGTATTGGGTTCAATCCTCAACACCACATAAAAATCAGTGAAATAACAGCATTATGTCCAATTACAACTAAAACACACACACACACACACACACACACACACACACTCACATACACATATATATAAAGAAAAAAATTAGCCTGAAGTGAGGTACCACTCACTTATGCCAATTTATGTGTGATGTTTCAGTACATAGATTAATAGCATCTTTATCACTCACTTTTACTCTCAAGTGTCCTGGATTGGATGACAAATTCTACAGGTACTTTGGTTACTGAGTGAAAGAATCCACACAGAAAGTCTTTCTGGGATTTCGGTGACAGTTTTTTTGTTATGACAGTTGATAATTATGAGTTGCTTTTGTGCATAGAGTCACCAGAAGGTTTCTGCATTTTTTAAAAGAAACCTGATTGGAATCACTTCTCCTTCCTCCAATTTCTTTCCTGAATATTGTCCAAAAACTTGGCATGTTACCCTGACAAATGGAAAAATTGATGAGTAACTTTAAAAGAAAAAAAAAACACACAAAATAGAGATTGACCAAACACTAATATATTTTGTAGCTGGTGTAATAGTTCCCACACTTATTAAATTGTATCTCAATTAACTACCTCATTATTTTAGTAGTAAAATTAAAGGAAAGTGTTAAAAAATATTTTTTAAATTTTGACTTGATTTCTTCAAATGATACACCCACATCACTGCTTCCTTGTATGTGTGTGTTAAATATGCTTCAATTTAATATGGTTATGTTTAAGGACTGTGCAGTTTATGCCTATTGTTTCAGTATATAGATTAATAACATTTTTGTCCCGTTCTTTCACTCTCCATTATCCTGGATTAGAGGATAAATTCTATCAGTATCTTGGTAATTAATTGACTAAATAATTACTATATATTTTTTTAAGTTTATATCTTCTCAACCAGTAGAAAAGGCAAGTAAATATGTGGAGAAATTAGAACATTTGTGCCTCTCATAATCTGACTTTTTAATTTAAAATTTTCTTTGTTGTGGCAAGGTATGATATGATATAAAGTTTACTGCCTGAACCATTTTAAATAAATGTATGGCCCAGAGCATCAAGTACAACCATGTGGTTGTGCAAACATAACTATCGTCCAACTCAAGAATTTTTACTACTTCAAACTGAAATTCTGTTGCTCCCTCCCCAGATCCTGGTCCCTACTGTCCTACATTCTGTCTCTTTGAATTAAATTGTTCTAAGGACCTTACATAACATCAGTCATACAAAATTTAACCCTTTTTGTGTGAGCCTTATTCTACTTAGCACAAAACTTTCATACTTATCCATGTGACAGCAGGTATCAAAACCCATAGCTTTTAAGGCTGGATAATACTTTATTATTTGTATATTTTTGTTTATTGAAGCATTGATGGACATTTGGGTTGTTTAAAATTTACATTTAATTTAAATAATGCTTTTCTGAACATGAGTGTGCAAATAATTTCTGAGTCTCTGTCAGAAATGGAATTATAGGGTAAAGTGGTAAATGTGTTTTTAATTTTTTAGGTACTGCCACAGTTTTCCATGGAGGCTGAACCATTTGACAATTCCATCAGAGTGGCACCAGTGTTCTAATTTCTCCACATCTTCACTTGCCTTTTCTACTTTATTTTGTTTTATAATAGTCCCACTCAAAGTATGTGTCCTATCTCATTGGGATTTTGATTTTTAATGATTAGTTAAGTTGACATTTTTCCTGTACTTATTGGCAAATGATAAATCTTTTTTTCATCCTTTTATTTCTAAGACTTTTGAAATAGTCACATATAGTCATCACTGTTCCTTTGTGTAAAGTTTTTCCAACTTCTGTAAGTTTCACTCCTTTGCACCACATGTATTCCTACACTTCAGAGACCTTCTTCTTGAGTACTAGAGCCAGGCCTGGTGGTATTCTGAATTCTCAGTTACTCAAGAGGTAAAGGCAGAAGTATGAAATAAACCTAGTTCTGAACCTGCCTCGAAAACAGACCTAGACCTTGTCTCTTAAAAATAAAACATTATTTTTTAAAAAAATAAAGAACTCTAATGAAGAATATCTTAAGTATCAGTTCCAATAAAAATTCTCAGTTTAGTCCTCACTTTTGTAAAATAGAACAATAACACCATAAAACAGTGTTTCTCTTGATGGC
This sequence comes from Ictidomys tridecemlineatus, assembly GCF_052094955.1. Lineage (NCBI taxonomy): Eukaryota > Metazoa > Chordata > Mammalia > Rodentia > Sciuridae > Ictidomys > Ictidomys tridecemlineatus. The sequence continues at coordinate 150,472 of NW_027526117.1, forward strand.
TTACATCTTTGGCTACCTTTCTCCTTGCTTTTCCCTCTTCCCCCTTTTCTCCTACTTGTACTTTATGTGGATATTTTCAAAATATTTTCTTCCTGTCTTCAATCTCTCATAATCCTTTCCTTTCATAAAATCACCCAAACTTATGACTTATCTAAACATGTATTTTCTATGACAGACTATTAATATTCTCCAGATTTGGCAAGATATCCATTGAATGCTCAATAGAAGCTTCTCAATTCTGATCATTTTGCCACTCTTCCTGTTCACCTTGTTGACAATTATGAATTATTAAGCTGTCTAGAATTCACTGCCATAGCATGTTCTCTGATAGGCTAAGCTGAGCTTCTCTCAGACCTGTTTTCATTGATACATAAATGCTAGCCTACTCACACAGAATGCAAGTACCTGTGTAGATGACTATATCTTCTATTAGATCACTGTGTCTCATGATCACTTCCCTAGAACAAGGTACAGGGCCTATCACATAATAAAGCCTGGTATATTTATAAAATAAGTGAATAAGGGACCTTATTCAAGACCGTCTTTCATAATTGTGTATTAGGATGCTTATTCTGGATGATTCTCTACCACCTTAAATCATGATGCTGTAAATGGAAGAAAGGATCTGCTCTTCCCAACCATTTCTTCTTTAGTGATTGCTTTTTGTCTTTATGAGCATTGTTGCCCTAGGATTCTAAAACTTCCACCTTCTTTATTAACTGCATCTGCTCCATTCACAGTTACATGTTGTCCTGTGCTTCATCTTATCAAAATCACTTTCAAAATGCCCAACAATGTTATCTCCTGCTCTTCATTTCCATGACATGTACTTTCATTTCAGTAACTTGTTCAAAAAACCATTTGTGTATCCTAATTTCTCCACAATGTCCTCCAATATTCTGGACATGTAATCCTAAATCCCTCCCACATCCCTCCACAGAATGTAATCAAAACTCTTCTTGTTCCTTTCTACATTTCAACACAAACATTGCTAGTCAGCAGATAATTAAGAATTATTTGTTAGGAATATGTTTTTCCATGAACTCAGACAAGCTTATTCATTGTAATCGCTTTTTATTTACCCTGAACATTTCCAAGGTAGCCTTTCTTATTTAAAGTTCTGTTTCCTAGGGAATTTATGACTGTCCATTGTTGCCCAGCAGTGTAATATACAGAGGCTGTATTCTATATTTGGATCACTATTCAAAATGGCATCTCCAGTTACCTTATCTCTGACTCACAATGCCTATGGACAAAGTATTGATTACTCTGTACAAATCTTTATGTATGTTTTCTCCCTTTTATTTATTTTTTTCAGCAATATACTCTGGTATGGGAGATATAAGGAAAGGCTGCCAAAATCATGCAGCAACCTGAAGTCCTAGATTCTTTGCTTGTTCCAGAAACTGAAATATAAAAATTTAATTCAAGCAGCCCAATTTCAGGTCAGGCATTGCCACAACATTATTTCTTAAGACAGTTTCAGTTTTGAAGCTTGGTGCTCACCTACTTAAAAGTCAGGGTAAGAAATTTGCATGTTTGGTCACAGTGAATTTCACCTCTTATATTAGAGATCTCAGCTATACCTCTACTGAGGGGCTTCTTTGAGATCAGGAGAATTCATTCTCCATTGTTTTCTGATTATACATTAAAATAGAAATGTTAAGATCAGCTAGAGGATAAAAAGAAAGTGCTCCTTGATTTTAGTAGTGATTATGTACCTTAAAGCACCATCTTTTTCTATATCCTCTTGCCTATAACTGGATTGATTTATTAAGTACTTCAATGATATTACTGCCTTGTCAATTTTGTCTCCCCAGCAATATCCATGAATTTAATTTATGGAATTTTCACTTTATCAATAACCCAAATGTTTATTGCTTAAAGAATCATCCATGTAAATTTAGGAATCAACAGAAAAGTTACAATATTTTGCCTACAAGCAAATAAAATTCTTTAGATAAGGCACAAAGCATCACAATGACATGGAGCAGAATTCAGAGCCAAATTACCTCCTTTAAAAAGGAAGTACTTTCAGGCAGGCACAGTGGTACACACCTATAATCCCTGCTACTTGAGGAGCTGAGACAGAAGGATTGTAAATTGCCTTAGCAATTTAGCAATGCCCTAAGGAATCTAGCAAGTCTCTGTCTCCCAAAATAAAATTTAGAAATCGTTGGGGTGTAAGTTAGTGGTAAAGCACCCCTGGGTTAAATCTTCAGTACAAAAAAAATAAATACATAAATAAATATTTCAGGGGAAAATTGATTAGAATGAGGTTTGGTAGAAGGAATTAACATGTAGAAAGAAGACAAAAAATAAGTTAAAAAACAGACTAGCTATAAATCTAAAAGTCACATGATCAGACTTACATCCTAGACCTGTTTTTTTCCCCTCTATGTCTGACACTCTTGAATTCCTGAGAAATCTACAAATCTTAGAGTTATTTATTGCAAATTCACTTATCTAGGAAAATGGGCTTATTTTGATTTAAGTTTAAGTGCACTGGGAGCCCACACAATGCATTTTCTTCTTATATAAAGCAAAGGCAGGGATATAGATTTAAAAAAAAACAAATAACATAGCATGTTCCAAATATTATTTAGATAGAAGAGACAATGAAAGACTGAAGATCCTAGAAGAAGATGAGACTCCATAAACATCTTGTGATCCATGGTCAAAGAAAGGATCTCACCTGGCTGAGGTGGCTCCCACATATCCTCCCATGCCTTCCTTACAAAGTTTCCTTTAAGAGGAAGCTGAGACCCTCAAAGTGCTTCTGACTCTGAAGATAGCCCACATTCTGCTCTGACAATGTATATCTTCACACCTTTCATTTTCTAAATAAGCTCTTTCTCTTTGCTAAAATCTGAATCATCATATATTTCTCTTCTGCTATCTATCAAGGGCTTGAGATTTCATCTGCTTTATAGAGAGTGCTACTTGAGACCCATTTCAATGACACAAACAATGCATTTCCTACCTCATTAGTCATTATGTTTGATCATTTTAATGGTATAATGCACCTAAGGTGAAACATATTCCCATGTGAGATTAGAATAATAATGAATTGAGAAAGTTTAGATTTAAAGCATCATTTTAAGAAATTAAAATGATTGGCTTTTCATCATGTCAGAGTGCATATCTATGCCTTATATTAACAGAACAATGTGCTATGACAAACAACTAAACACTAGCAACTCAGCATAGCATTCTATGCACAGCACTGGAAGATGAGCAATACAAAATAACATTTAACTAGTTTGTTAATCTGAATGACTTTTGTTTTTGGAGATTTTTCCTAATGTTCAGCAGTTGAAATGAATTGCACTTGAAAAAAGACTATAATAACTCTATTTAATTTTTTAAAACCTACTTTATGTTGGGTTTAATTTACATATGATATCATTGAAGGTAATTTTAGAATTACATGCACTTTTAAAAATGCTGATTTTGAAAATGTGGTTCATGAGGGTTTTTCTGTTGATAATTCCTTGTTTTATAAAATTCAGGCAGTTTCAAGAGATCCATCCTAAAATATGTATAAATCTCCTGTACCCTGGCATTTTTAAGAATTAAAATTTAAGAATTTTAAAATTAGAAGGTACAAGTGCAAATTCATTTTCATTCTCTACTATGTTTATAATTATTTATATATATATGGATATATGTGATTTTTTTTTAGAAAAGGTCATATAGAAAAATTAAGTGGAAGTGAAGGAGATTTAATTTATCAACTTTTTAATCAAGCATTCTCATTAAAAGCTAAATCATTCTTTGGTTGATGTTTTATTTAAACTGGTTAAGATAAATAAGGCCTAGTTTGGCAAATTTTAATGTTTAACAATAGATATGAATCAAAAAATTCTAAGAAAATAACATAAAATCATAGTAATCATTGCAAGCTTCAAAGAATACCCTGCCTTGCTCAGTGTGGTAACCTATGACTGATCAGCCAGAATTTAATTATACATGGAGAACAAATAGAATTTCAAATAGGAACAAAATTCATGTTAGCACTACAGCTCTATTTCAAAAGAACATTTAGATGCTAGAGTGGAAAAAATAAATAGTATTACAAGAAAATCCTGAAGCCATCACTGGAGAATTTTTTTGAAATAGTGAAACAGTGTTTTACCCAGGGGGGTAAAAATGGTAGAGTCACAGAATTTCTGTAAGAGAGAGTGTAATAGTAACCAAAATTTCTCCAGATTAGCACAGATTGCTTTAGGCTCCCATGGTCAGCAGGAAAGTACAAGGAGAATCAGAGCAATAAGGAAAATGGTATGAAATAAATAAAAATTCAGTTCTAAACTTCAAAAGATGAGCAATGATAGACTTGAATGTAAACTCACCATTGCTCGGGGCCTTAGAAATTTCAATAACTACCTTAGAAATTTCAATAACTCTAAACTGTTATTTTAAAGGTTTTAATTCCTTGACTGCTACACAGATGTTCTTAAAGCAACAACAAAAATACAAGAGACCTACAAGAGACCTACAAGAGACCTACAAGAGTTAATGGCTGAGAAACTAGTATTTGATTCATTTTTTCCAGAAAAATTGTCTTTAGTAATCTATAACTCTCTCTCTCTCTCTCTCTCTCTCTCTCTCTCTCTCTATATATATATATATATATATATATATATATATATATATATATATATATATTTAAACTTATCTATTTTTAACAAAGTTTAAAAATGAACTATTTTAAGAAAATAAGGGCAATAAATAGGAAAATGTATGCTGAGTTGGTTTTTACCAGTGTGTTCAACAAGTGTTTCACAACTGCATAACTGATGGGATTGGAGTAGTGGTGCAGAATATACAAAGGTCTTTAGATGCTTTCTCTTAAAAGAAACTTACGATCATTTAGATCAAGCTAAACAAGCTAATCAAAATTCTGAGTAACACTAAGCTCACCATAGCATTGACTGTCAATAAAATATGTAAAACTATCTAAAAAATAATAATTTAAATAAATCAATTGTGTAATGTTGAATAAGATGAAACTTAATGTAAATAATGCTAATATTCATGATTATGTTTAAAAAAAGAATATTACCGTCATAGAACAGGCATAGTATTACTTGGTAAGATATTATAGCACAAGGCCTAGTGGCACACGCCAGTAATCCCAGTGGCTCTGAGGTTGAGGCAGGAGGATCACAAGTTCAAAGCAAGCATAAGCAAAGGCTAGGTTTTAAGTAACTCAGTGAGACCCTGCCTCTAATTAAATACAAAATTGGGCTGGGGATGTGGCTCATTGGTTGAGTGTCCCTGAGTTCAATACCCAGTATCCAAAAGAAAAAAAAAGGTATTATAGGAAATGGGTCATATTATATTCCTCTTAGGTGTTTTTTTTTTTTATTGTACTAGGGTTTGAACTCTGGGACTCTTTGCCACTGAGCTACATCCCAGGTCTTTTGTTTTTATTGTAAAATGGGGCCTCATTAAGTTGCCAGTGTTGACCTTGAACTTGTGATTTTCTTGCTTCAGGCTTCCAAGTTGTTGGGATGACAGGCATGTGCCACTATACTTGGCTCTTCTTATTATATGCTGCAGTAGGATGCAACAACTAAAAATTTTAAATCAGTCTCATGCTAAAAAGTGAGAAAATCCTACTGTATTCTTATAACATAGTACTATGTTCAATTTCACATAATCCATTTGTCAAACCAAAAGATACTGAAAAACTTGTACATTTTAAGATGTTAGAGACCTTTGAAAAAGAATTAAGAAATTTTTGTATAACTGTCAAGAGATTAAAAATTAAAGCTTAAAATATTCCTGAAAAAGATCTAGTCTCTCTCTCTCTCATTTGCAGTCGCCATTGGCCTGGAAGTGATATACTGAAATAGGAACACTTATAAGATACTTCTGACTTGATACAAGAAAATTTTCTGTATTTTATTTTATAAGTCTATGCATAAAACAAAATGCTTCTAACATTTGGAATTATCCAGACATGAAACACTGAAATTGTTGACTTCCTCATTGTATCTGCACCACCTTGTGCAAGTTTAATAAATGCAAGCTAAAATAATTAACTACATGGGATTTGAAATGACCCAGTTATCAACATCCCAATGCAACAGTATTCCAAGGGTTGACCTCTTAGCTCTTAAATTTTCAGATTACTTTAAGGTTAACAGGGAATATTTGGAAACCCTTAACAGAAATGTTTGAAGTACAATATATAAACATCTTTCTTCCAGAAATAAGAACATAATTTCTTTAACTGAAAATAGGCCAAAAATATTTTATATGTATCATATTTCCTAAAATTACATCTTGAAACGTGGATGTCTGCCATCATGTAGCTAAAACCCTTGAGACAATCAGCAAACTACCCACTGACCTTTCTGTTAACTGAGATTCATGGATGCAAGGATCATCTTTTAGATATTACAAAAAAGATTACATTTTTCTGCTGTCATCAGAAGTTTTTGACCTTTCTGTTTCTCCCCTCAAGAAACTGTTCTATAATTCCAATTTTATCTTTATATTTTAAGTGTATAAGTCACAGACTCTTATTTTTCCTTTAACTGAAGCACCTTTCCTTTCCTGGTTTGCAAATTTTGTATATTTTTGAATCTTAGAAAGTTGGAAAAACATTTACAATGCTTTCAAATACAGACCAAAATTTGCTCTAAAAGGAAATATCTACACCAGATGTAATGTTTTAATATAGATCTGACTTTGGATATAATATGAGAAAATGAAGATTTGGCATATTTTTTATAAAGTTTTCCTTCCTGTGTTGATAGTTTATTAATAATTTCATATTTCTCCAAAAATACCACTTAACATATAATATGATAATACTACCCTGGATATAATACCCCTAGTCATGTTTTCCAATTATGTAATGACAGGGTGGTACAGAGAGAGTCATGGAATTCTTTCCGTGAGAGACTCTAACTTCCTTTTATACTCTTGATCAGAATCTGTGTGGAAATACAGAATACATTTGCCTGCTAGAGAAAATAATGGATATAAAGAGACATTTAACTGATTATTTGTCCTCTCTGAGCTATTTCTAACATATCAGGCCCAGTCTTTGGAATTTTAAAGATAAATAACTACTATCCCTTCTTAATATTTTCCTATATGGTATTGTCTACTTGATATTTTTTTACTTAAAACTTTCATTAAAATTTGGCTACAGACAGATAGCATATTCTTCTAAGTGTTCTCTGTAGAAAGAAGAAAAGTTTTCTGTGCACATTTTTGATTGAAAAAAAAAAGATCCAAATCGAGATTATTAGCACTGCAATGATGTTCCAGTCACCAGGCTCATCCTGACACCTGACCTGGGAATAACTTTGCATTAATATTCCTAAGGAATTGTTATGTTCTGCCCATAGGCATGTGGACAAACAGCAGGAAACAGCAGATAAATAGAATTATACAGTTTAGGGATTTAATCGCTGGAACATTGAATATGCCTGGTAATCTGCTTTTGATACTTACTATGCTTCATTTATATAGTTTTTGTTTTAAGACCATACAGCATATGGATATGAAGATATGGAAAAATCTAAGGAAGGATGAATCAGTTAATGGGAGAAAAGGAATATTTTTAAAGAAAAATAATTAAAAATTCTATGTAGCAAAATAGTATCTCTCCTGCCCTATTAGTTCCCTATTAGTTATTATTCTCAAAATAGTTTTTCAAATGTCCCAAGAATAAATGAAGTGAGATTAATGTAAATGTCCATCACAAGGACAAATGGCTACAGAAAATATGGCATAAACAGATCAATAGCTATAAAGATACATATACACTATGGAATATTATTTGACCTCAAAAAAATAAACAAACCTGTCATTTTGTGACAACAGATGTACCTGGAGGATATTACATTAAGTGAAATAAAAAAGATAAATACACCCTGATCTCAATTGTATGTGGAATATAAAAAAGTCAAAGTCATGGAAGCAGAGAATAGAATGGTTGTTTCTAGAAGGTAGGAGGTGGGGAAAATGGGAGTGATATTGTCAAAAGTAGAAAGTTTTTGTTAGAATATAAGTTCAGGAATTTATTGTATAGCTGTAGACTACAGTTGATAATGCGATGTATAGTTGAAAATTGCTATGTGGATCTTAAATATTCTATCAAAACAGTGAGCTAAATAATGTGTTAAATAGCTTCATTTAGTCACCTTATAATCTGTACACACATGAAAAGATTGTTTTACACCATAAAAATTTACAATTTTATATGTTAATTCAACTTTAATACAGCTGGAGAGGTACTTATTTTAAAAAGCTGGAAATTATTCCAAGAGTTTTCCATAATTAAAAATATAAAGAATAAATAGCATCATCCTAAAAAAATCTAAAAGAAACATAATATCAGACGATATATCTAAAAGATATCATAGGTTGATCTATTGTCAATACACAACTTTCTAATCAAAATACAATGGAGACCACATACATAATTTTCTAGTAGGCACATTTTAAAAAATTAAAAAGAAAAAGGTAAACTTACTTTCAGTAAAATATTTCAATTAAGCCAACGTGTTCAAAATAGTGAATTTCCATCATATAATCAATATAAAAGTTAAGGAAAAGAAATATACATCCTTCATTTCATATCAAGTCTTCAAATTCCCAATCTGGAATAGCAACAGCTGAATCATTCATTTGGCTAGTGGCTGATTTACTGGACAGCATCCATTTAATATGTTCCTATCCTGAAATTTGTTTGCTCTTTTCTAAACAAATCATTTAAATTAGGTGCCATTCTTTTTTTTTTAATGTGAAGAAAGGAAGTTCCTTTTTAAAACAAAACAAAAACAAAATTTTCTCTGGGTTAAAGGCAAATGTTAGTGTAAGCACATTAGAAATACTTTGTGGAAAAATAGAAAATAAATAAACTGGCATACATAAAAAACAGTTCAAAGAATTCTTTTTCTGTGTAAATGATTTTTAAAAGCAAAAGCATGGATCATGTTATTAGCATTGAGTTGCAAAAGAAGAAAAGCCTAAGGAAGTCAGGAAGCATATCAGTTTAGCAGACCAGTCACAGGAAAAGCCTTTCACATCATGCAGCTTATTTCAAAACTGAGAACCGACAATCTGAAAAGTTGAAAACAGCAGGGCACATAATAATTGGGTACTTCATTACATGCTAATGACTCGGTATATCTGTAAATTTATGTAAGGTAGGCAGAGATATGATCAATCATTAGAGTTTTATTTTTAGCATGCTATTTTTTTCACTGAAATTTCTATTTAATGCTAACAGCACTCTGTTTCTATAGTATGCATATCTTATCACTCTATGATCAATAGATTTCTGGAAGTTTGTGTTTACATGTCTTCATTTTATTTGCTCAATATTTTAGTCATAATATTTAAGGATCAAAATGAAATACAAAAGGAAAAAAGAAGAAGGGAGTTTTTTTAAGTATAAATTTTTGGAGGGCCATAAAAACATTTTGATTATTTTGTTGTTAGCTTTAATTTTCCCAAAACAGTATGCCATATGGTACCTGATGAGTAATTCTAGAGTAAAACATCCTTAATCAGATCTTCAGAAGCAAAGAAATGAAGCATTTGATCAAGAATGATCTCTTTTACAGATAAAATCCCTTTACTTTCAGGATCATATATGTAAGAGGAGAAGACAGCATTTTAAAAGCAATTATAGTATCCCAATTCTTAGTCAGATTTAGGTGAAAGAGATAGGAAGAGGAACGATGAGGTTTGTTACATGATAGAAATCCATTCTGAATGTTATATTCTTGATTGAAATCAAATCAGAGGTTCCCTGAAGGCAGAAAGAAAATTGAAGGATGGAGGTTTCCCTTCTCATTCTTTGGCCAATACCATTTTTGCCTGTGATGGTAATTTAACCCATTTTGTCCTTATCGAGGCTGAGAATTGACACATATATTCCAAGTGTCTGACAAATAAGCTTTGACAATCTTAAGAAAGACTTGATATGTATATATGTATCTATAATAAATCATGTATACATGTAAAAAAATATATATATATGAATTTATGATATGGAAACACAGATGGCCAAAATCTACCAAATATGGCATTCTCAAAATTATGAAATTATATTTTAAACCCAACAACTTCAACTAGGAAATTTTTGTGTAAACAGCTTTTAAAAAAATTTTCAACATATGCAGTTAGTTGGATTCCATTGAGTAGCTAACATGAGTTTCAGGAAGAGGTGGGTAAGCACGCCTGCTGGCAGCATTGCTACACACAACCCCACCATCAAACATGCCTTTGTTCTTTAAGAATATGTTTTCTTTTATGACCACTTGTAATGTATTGTGTCCTGTTCAGGCTTTTGCTGAAAAATTAACCATTGCACCTGTACAGAAAGATTTCTACCTATGTGCCTCAAAGTCTAGATATCTGCAAGAACATTGTTATGTATTCAAGCATCCAGATACCTTGTGTTTTGAGTCATAGGTCAAGAAATGGGTTGAGTTTCAGAAAAGTTCAGCGATTTATGCCATTAACTGAGTGGAAACATAACTATGAAGAGTAAAGGACCTTGCATTTCTCAATCTGCAGTCACTGTTCTAAAGAAAGAGTGTGGCCTTTGGAACTGTGAAATAACTTTGTCCTTCATAAAGAGCTGCATTATGTCCATGTATTGCAAAATAATATGCCCTGTGCACTGGAGTGCAAACAAGAATTTCTCAAGCTCTTTGGAAAGCATATGTACAGTTTAATTGATCTTGCAGAAATATATGACATGATATTGAATAAGGCCCTAAGCAAAGTACATGTGAAGCTATTGAAAGTGACTATTTTTTCCTTTTCCTCTGTACAATGTTTCTCTTCTGCCTTGGATTCTCAAGAGAGTAAACTATTTTCACTGGCAATATAAACATGAGCTAAACATCTACCAGATGACAAAAACCTGACTGTGATCTTAATTTATCTTTTACTAACTATGAAAATTTTAGCAAAGCATCTACATTTTCTGTACCTCCTTTCCTTGTGTATTAAATGTGGACAATATATGGATCCCAATAAAATGTCAGAAATGTTTGTGAGAAAAAATAAGGTGACATTTATGAAAGTTTGCATGTGATATTATCACAAATCTTTCACAACCATTCTCCATGGAGCTGACAAATAATTTACAATGATATATATAGAAACAGAAAAATTTTTTGCCACATACTCAAGCTTCCTTTTGACTTATTTTTTGAAATATTTGAAAAGATTCCTTTTTTGTACCAAGACATAGCTGCATTATAGACAGTGGTATCTACTCTGATAATAATCATCACACATGTCAGCTATGTGATCACAGGGGAGAGACACGGGCTTCTTCTCTATTGCCTGGAGAGGAGCTAGTAGACTGATGCTGAGGAACTGGAGGAAGGCAGGAGCAGATGAGTCTTCCTTTGTGCCCCATAGTGGGACACACTTATCTTCCCCCAAACAAAAGGGATCATTGAGATAATTAAACTTGCAAGAGTAGCTTCATAATCCTTTATTTTTTAGAAAATAGCTGCAAAAAATGTAGAAAATTTGTATTTTATGCTTTTTGAAAAAGGCAAATTTGACAAATATTATACCTGGTATACACTAGGAGTATTTTAAAAATATTTTAAATATTCAAAATAAAATCATAAAGTAGAGGACATACCACAAACTATGTCCTTACTGGGTGATATATACTGTGAATAGGCCTGTACATGTGGTTGCCAATTTTAGTTTCAGACATAAATAAACTAGGCCCAGGAAATTTTGAAACTTTCCCATGACCTCATTGTGTGTTTATGACTTAAAGATTCCACTTACGTTTGTCTGAGGAAATAAATACAAACTTAATTTAAAAAAGCAAATGGCTAGATGTAAAATAAACCTAAAATAAAATGCAATCCAATCAATAGTGAGAAACAGACCATGTAATATTAAATAGCTTAATAGTGCTTTACTGAACATGTTATTTTGAATGTACTGTTTCTTACTCTTCATTTTTATTAGATATTAAATTATTATTATCAGATCAGTTGTGTTTTATTAACAAAAATATAGCAACTGACCAAAAATTTTTTCTCTACATGATTTATTGAGTCAACTCTCAGGAGATTAGTTGCAGGACTCCCTGTGGATAACAAAATCTGCAGATGTTTAAGTCCCATATATAAAATCAAGTAAAATTTGCATATATATATATTTTAAAGTTTACAGATATATATATATATATCTGTAAACTTTAAAATATCTCCAGATTACATATAATACCTAATTCAATGCAAATAACTGTAATGCTGCATTGTTTAGGGTATAGTGACAAGAAAAATGTTTCTGCATGTTCAGACAGACATAATTTGTTTTTCAAATATTTTCGATGTATGGTTAGTTGAATACCTGGGTGTGGAACCCATGGATATAAATATGAAGGGTACACTGTAACCTCATTCACTTTTGTTTGGAGAAAGCATTTTTAAGTGTTAAACAAAGTATAGTTTTTCATAATTATATTATGAAATTGCTTGATCATTTTATATTAGATATCTGATAGTACTTTAAAAAGGAATAATAATTAATATATACCTGTTAAATATATCAATGAACATATTCATATTGTAACTTGAATTTATAAAATATTCATCATCATCTCCAAATAAATGACCCATGATTGTAAGGGCAATATTGCACATGTAAGATGAAAAACACTAAGCAACTCAGTCTTTCATTTTAACAGTCATGGTAGGGCTATGTGGAAAAAGAAAAATAAGCTCTCTGGAAACAATTTTATTCTCCAAAGACAATTTATGTGAAATAAGAAAAACAAAAAGCACTATCTTTTAAGAATTTCTAACTATAAACACCTTAATAACCCTTCCCAATATCAGTTTCTGGAAAAATGAAATGCTTTGTAATACAGAAATATTACAAACAAACTTTAACTAGTAAGCACTAAACACGCCAATCATTTTTAATCCCTTTTGACCTTGACCAGATGCCATGAATAAACTCCAGGTAAAGAACTCTGATTCTGAAGTGTCCTCTGGTGTACAAAAATAGAGGCAATATTAGCAGGCTTATATATGTTTTCTTAATGTGTTTAGAATGCAATGTTTTCATTAAAACATAAAGAATATCTTATAAAATTGTTGGTAAATTTAAAATCTATTTTTATTGAACTTTTCTTACTTGTTTCTTTTTCTTTTCTTTTTTGTAGTGTGATGGTTAATAACTCAGTGGCAAGAATCAAATTTCTTAAGTTAAAACCTGGCCACATCACTTGCATAAACATTCCATTTGAATTCTTAGTACCTCAATTTTCTGTTATTTGGGAAGCATAATAATAGAATGTGTTCCAGATGATTTATGTAATGATAAAATGAAGTAATGCATGATGAACATCACAAAAGTACTTGACACACAGTAACACTTCAATATCTTTCTGAAGGCAAGAGAATCGACTTTTTCTTCTAAATAATGTCAAGGGTCATATTTTGTTTCTTTGTACACTAATTAAACAATATATTCTGCCTTCATTGGTAAGCATTGCAACTATTATTGTGGTAATTACAGTTAATCCTAACATTTTATATGAAACTACATTATTATCTAATGAGGTATGTGGAAAAGTACTGCTGGTATGTAAAAAGCTCTCAAGAATTTAATAAATTTTAATTCAATATTTGAGTTACATTTTGACAGAATTAGCCTATTATATTCTATTACAACATTTTGTCCTAAGAAATAATTTTACTTTTGGTAAGATTAAATTCCACCATAGCTTAAAATTTCTGATTTAAAGTATATTTTAAAGTTTATTACAAGTCACACTTGGCTAAGTAATGATAGTTTTTCCATAAAATAATCTTTCTACTTTTTCCATAATGCATACTAATATGCTTTTTTAAAAGACATTCATTTACAAAATTAGGACCCAGAACAAAACAACAGCAAGCATAACAACAGCAAATACACAGTTGCCATGAGAATAACTCCTATATACTGGAAAATATTTTTTTCCATAAGTTCTTATCTTGTCTTAATACAGAGGCAAGATGGATTAGGAAGTCTTTCTACAGATGCTCTATTACTTGAGGTTACCTGTCTCCTCAAAAATCATAAGTTGAAAATACTTTACGTAAATAAAAAGAAGTAAATCTAAATGACATTCAATAATCTAGCCTACAATACATTGTAACTCATCAAAATATTTTACTGCAGAGTAATGGCTATTTATTATTTTGATTGTGTGGTTGGTCTGGTGCTACCCTCAGCTGCTGCTCACTGTTATCATTCAGCACCTCCAAAGAATATGTGATAGACATCATTATCCAAAGTACATGTATGAAGACATGAATTGGTGTGAACATACTTTATATACAAACAGAGATATGAAAAATTGTGCTCTGTATGTGTAATAAGAATTGTAATGCATTCCACTGTCATGTTTTTGCAAAATAAAATCAATTAAATATTTTTAAAAAGAATATTGTGTACCACAGATCACTAGTCAAAGAAAAGATCAAAATTTAAAATTTGAAGTATGAACTGTATGGAATATTTAGTACTTTTACCGTATCACAATGTCACTTTCAGCCAGATAATCATGCTTCCCTAAAAATACTTTTTAAAGTTACCTAATGATTAGCTTTATAATAAAAAGCACTGTTAAAGCACTTTGACTAATCAATCAATGTTTTTATCCCTTCTTTTCAAGAACTATCACCCTCTGCTTAACAAAAGATTAGAGATATCACTTATTATTAGTTTCCAATACATAGTTTGTAATATGAATACAAATGACAATTAAAGACATATAATGCACACAGTTATAACATTGTTATATTTAGTACTAAATAAGAGAAATAGTAAAACAACAATAAGAATTAAAGAAAGTGGGAATAGAAAGTAAACAGATACAAGTTAAAATGCCCTTTCAACATCCCACAAGTGAAGCTTTACTGGATGTGTTCTGTTTGCATAGTCTCTTTTATCTCTGCAATCCTGAAGAAAACTGTATGTTCATTTAAAAATTTTTCACTTAATGTGTTATATTGCCACTTAAAATGATCCCCTTACAGTTAAAAGCACCCTAATTTCAGATACTTATTTTCATATCTTCCATGACATATAGATCTCAATTATTTAAAGAAGAAAATCTAAAATAGCAGGTTATATCATTCCAAGGCTTGTTATATTTCTACTCATTCAAATTATTTTATAACTCTTATGATATTAAAAAAACTGCTTAAGCCTGGTCAGTAAAGTAGAACTATCATAAAATATTTTACCACCATCTCTCTCAATACAGGAGCTCTTTACCACCTAAGTTCTCTATTAATTATCTCAAATATTGGCTATGCCAATTTCCTCTCATTTATTTGTTCATTGTTTCCCCATCTTGTGCTCTGCTTTTATGGTGCTCACTGGAGTGCAGAACCTTGCAAATTGGTATAGCATCAGATTGCTTACTGAGCTATGCCAAATTGCATTTTGATCCCAGTGGATGGATTTATTCAAACTTTTTTGTAAGTTTTTTTTTACATTTAGAGAAGGCTTGCTCAGAGAGGGAATTGTAGAAATGGAGAAAACTCATTGATGTTCATTCCATATTATTCATAACACAGAGGTAAAAATATTTCAAACCTGAATATGTGACCTTGTTTATCTTAGGTTAGTGACAGAGCTGAGAACAGAATTTAGCTTTCCTAGTTCCCTCTCCAATTTTCTGTGACAGTTTTTTCTTTTCCCAATGGACACAGTGTAGGAGATAGCGAGCTGATTTAAACAAAATTATTGTTAAATGAGTTGTCTTCTATAAAATTCATTTTAGGCCCCATAAGTTGCTACTCTAATAGTTGTCAAATCAAACTATAGGAAACTACTTAAATAATAAACCAACAAAACACATTGAACAACACTTATTGAAAATTATTCTAGCTACTTGTTATATGTTGTTACATTAAGAGAAATGATTAATTTAAAAAAATCCTGTCATTTTGAAGTTTATATTCCAATCAGGGTAAAAAGAAAATATACAATCAACATTGAGAGAAAAAAGAACAATGAAATAATTTGATAAAGGTATTCAAGTTTAGATACATGCTATTCCCTATAAACTTCTGTGAAAATGCAGAAATATTCAGAAGTAAGATGACTAGATTCTGACAGCTGTGACCTAATCAGTCTTACTTTGAATGGTGAACCGGATAGTAATAGTAGGTATGTTCTGTCAGACTGGAAGAGGAAGGCCTCTGGGAGTATGTCTTGGAAAGGTTCATCTTCTCTGTGGGCCCCTTCCACCTCATTCTCTCTCCTTCCTAACTGCCATGAGAAAATCAGTGCTCATCTGCTATGCCCTTCTGCCATGACACTTGCCTCATCTCAGGCCCAGAGCAATGGAATCAACAGCCCATGAACTGAACCTCCAAAACTGGGTGCCAAAATAAAAATGTCATTCTCTAGGTGGTTCTTGTCAAGTCTTTTGATCACAACAATGAAAAGCTGGATAATGCAGCTTTGGTACTGAGAAGTGGGATTGTCACTGTGATTAATCTAACTATAACTTCAGACACTTTCAAAATGGTTTGTGGGAGCACTTTGCAAAAGTTTGGAGATGCAGACTGGAGAAACATGAGAATATATTGTAAGTGGAGATAAATAGGTGATTCTGTGGGAACTCAGAAGAGCAGGATGCTGATAGGATTACAGACATCGAAGACTGTGCTCATGAGGTTATATCAGAAAATGAGAATTCTGTTGGGAATTGGACTAAAGGGCATTTGTGTTATATATTCTGGAAAAAATGTGTATATATATTTACCCACCTCTTGAGACTTTACAGGAAAACAGGTGATGGAATAATTAATCTGGAAGAGGAAATTTCAAGATAACAGCATTCAGGCTGTAGCATGGATATTGCTATTAGGGTTTTAGCCATATTTACTGTGATAATTGGGAGCATAAAACAAAGCTGAAGGATTTTAAAAATTTGCAGTTTGGCTAAAAAAGTGCATATAAAAGTATAGCCAAGGAAGGTGTGGTTGTTGAAAAGATTACGTCTGCTAAAGAATTCATCTCAGGTTCAAAGATGTAACAGTAACAGTTCCTTTTAGAAGAAACCACGGGGGAATCCTTTTTATACAGTATGATCTAGAAGTTGTTTGCCCAGAATTTGGTTCACCATATGCAGTCACCCAGGCAGATCAGAGGCCACTGCAGCTCTGGTACCAGGGTAACTAGTTACTGCTTAAGCTGGCAGAAGACCCTGACATTGTGCACAAGGTGCTTGTTCTTTAGTAATGCAAGATGCTGGTAATAGAGGGTCATGGAGGCTTCCACCAAGATTTAAAGGAAGGCCTGGAGGGCTAGGCGAAGAGTAGCAAGGTCAGAATCCCTGTGGGCTTTCCCTGAATTGGTGATGTGTGAAGATGTGAAGGTGGAATCAAACCTAAAGTGTAGACTCCAGGAATTAAGAAATGCCACTAATGTGTACCATCTGCCCAGGTAATCTGCTGGCTCTGGAGAGAGGTATGCTAATAAGAAAGAGGCCATGAATAATCTCTCCAGTAGATCCAAAGAATGGGACTGCCAATCCCTTTGAAGAGAAGTTCTCATTACCATGTGCCCAGATGCTGGGAGTGGAGGTACAGGAAATTTTTGCCTGGTTAGATTTATATCTTTCTTTGGTCCTATCCCTTCTTTCTTTGTTTCTATCTCTCCATTTTGAAAAGGAAAATTTTATCCTGTGCTACTACATATTGAATATATGTAGCCTGCTATGGATTTTAGTAAGGACTCATAGTAAAGAGTTTGCTTTAATTCTCAAAGGAGATGGTGGACTTGGATTTGGGGGCAATACTGTTTTAAGACTATGGGGACTCTTGGAGTAGTCTGAATGCATTTCTCATTATGAGAAGGCAATGAGGTTTTGGGGACCAGGGATAGAATATTATAAATTGCATATGAGGTGTTCCCCCAAAGCTCCTGAGTTAAAGCTGGAGGTGAAATGATTAGAGGTATAACCTAAGAAGGTTATAATCTAATAATGTTATAAGAGATATAACCTAGAAGTCCATCCTACTTTGATGAACCAACTGGATGGTAGCTGTAGTCATGTGGGGCTGGGTTGGAGGCATATGCATTTATCTTGCAAAAACTAATGCCTCCAAAATCCTGATGGAATCCAAACCTGGAAGCCCCCAAAAGAAAAGAATTTCTCCACATCATAGAGTTTAGCAAGAAATAATATAATTCTCTCTAGTATTAGTTGTTATTTTTTTAAAATTTCACTGGTATTCTTTTGTGTTGATTTGATACATTCCCACTATTATTTGATAATGTATACTTTCATCCAATTTTATGTATTTTTTTTAGTTTGAATGGGTTAACAGAATTTGTATTTTCTAACCTTTTTATTCATGCCCCTTTTTATACTTTCTACACTTTTGTCTTTTTTCCCCTCTTTTCTTGTATTCCCTACCTGTGTCTTTTCCCCTTTTTGATTTATTGGTTTATTGGTTGGTTATTTTTTAGTTTGTTTCTTTCTATGTCCTATTAACTTTCAATATAAATTGACACTCTTTAATATCTTGTTTTTCAGACTAAATCAGAATATTGCTATCCTTTTCCACTTTTAGACTAGTGGATTCATGAACAATATTTTATATAAAATTTTATGGCTTGTATAGCTGTATAGTTTTATATTTTTTTCTGACGTGGTAAATTACTATCTCCTCTCTAAGCAGGGTTACAGACAGATCATAGCACTGTTATTATGTTGAGCAGGTGTTATGAGGCTGAGATGCATTCCTAGCTCATGACACATAAT